>NC_053134.1:2524119-2611619 GCF_010015445.1 Perca fluviatilis
CCCAGGCAGAGTCAGTGTCTCTCCCCTGGGAGCGTTGGTCTGGTTACACGTCTGTGTCGGCTTCCCCCTGGCTGCTGGCACGAGGACAACCAGACTGAATGATTGATACCAAACAAAGCTCTGTAAAGCAGGCCTGTAAATGATGGATTAAACAGAGCTGCAGTCAACACACACGCTCAAACTCTTGAGTTACGAGGTGCAAAGTACAAAACCCGACAGCTGATTTTGTCACCTGAGACTGTGTTGTGTGTGTGTGTGTGTGTGTGTGTGTGTGTGTGTGTGTGTGTGTGTGTTAAAGCAAGCAAGGAAATCAAACCCAAGAGCCACTCACTGGGCCGGGCACAAATCCAAACAGAGTTCAGACGGACACTGCTCTGCTGCCAACGTTAACGTCAAAACACAAACGATTATTTGTCCCTCAAGGAAATCTGAAATCTTCACTCTAGAGATGGACAAAAAATTAGTTAAAGAGTAAGATCCTTTTAGTTTAACATGAAACAGCCCCGAAATCACCATCACCAAACTCCACCAGACTCCATGTAAATAATCAGGACTTTTCGTATTAGAGCCAGCATATCTACCAGACTCCATGTAAATAATCAGGACTTTTACGTGTATAGAGCCAGCATATCTCCACCAGACTCCATGTAAATAATCAGGACTTTTAGTGTATAAGCCAGCATATTTCCACCAGACTCCATGTAAATAATCAGGACTTTTAGCGTGTATAGAGCCAGCATATTTCCACCAGACTCCATGTAAATAATCAGGACTTTTAGCGTGTATAGAGCCAGCATATCTCCACCAGACTCCATGTAAATAATCAGGACTTTTAGCGTGTATAGAGCCAGCATATTTCCACATGTAAATGGGTGAATTAAGGGTTTATTTCAACCAAACCAGAGTGGTGATTGTTGGAACAGTGGAAAGATGAACCAAGATGGCTTTTGGTAGTTTTATTTAGTTTCTGTCAACTTTGAATGAAGTGTGTTTTACAATGATAAAAGTACTGATTATTTACATGGAGTCTGGTGTAGTTTGGTGATGGTGATTTGACAGACTCAGATTATTATTATTTTAAGTGTCTGACAAAATTATTGAAAAGATCCCTACAGAGATGGACCTTTTTGTTAAAGAGCACTTTTAGCGTGTAGCCAGCATATAAGTTCCATAACACAGTTAGGGTCATCATATTTTATAAACTACATGTGTTCTGTGTGCAGGAATCTTAATGTGTAAAGTAACTAGTAACTAAAGTAACTAGTAACTAAAGCTGTAACAGATGAATGTAGCGGAGTAACTAAAGTAACTAGTAACTAAAGCTGTAACAGATGAATGTAGCGGAGTAACTAAAGTAACTAGTAACTAAAGCTGGAACAGATGAATGTAGCGGAGTAACTAGTAACTAGTAACTAAAGCTGGAACAGATGAATGTAGCGGAGTAACTAAAGTAACTAGTAACAAAGCTGGAAAGGATGAACGTAGCGGAGTAACTAAAGTAACTAGTAACTAAAGCTGGAAAGGATGAACGTAGCGGAGTAACTAAAGTAACTAGTAACTAAAGCTGGAACAGATGAATGTAGCGGAGTAACTAAAGTAACTAGTAACTAAAGCTGGAACAGATGAATGTAGCGGAGTAACTAAAGTAACTAGTAACTAAAGCTGGAACAGATGAAGGTAGCGGAGTAACTAAAGTAACTAGTAACTAAAGCTGGAACAGATGAATGTAGCGGAGTAACTAAAGTAACTAGTAACTAAAGCTGGAACAGATGAATGTAGCGGATGTAACTAAAGTAACTAGTAACTAACGCTGGAACAGATGAATGTAGCGGAGTAACTAAAGTAACTAGTAACAAAGCGGAACAGATGAATGTACGAATACAAGGAGCAGTAACTAAAGCTGGAACAGATGAATGTAGCTAAAAGTAACTAGTAACTAAAAGCTGTAACAGATGAATGTAGCGGAGTAACTAAAGTAACTAGTAACTAAAGCTGGAACAGATGAATGTAGCGGAGTAACTAAAGTAACTAGTAACTAAAACTGGAACAGATGAATGTAGCGGAGTAACTAAAGTAACTAGTAACTAAAGCTGGAACAGATGAATGTACGAGTAACTAAAGTAACTAGTAACTAAAGCTGGAACAGATGAATGTAGCGAAGTAGCAAAAGTAACTAGTAACTAAAGCTGTAACAGATGAATGTAGGAGTAACTAAAGTAACTAGTAACTAAAGCTGGAACAGATGAATGTGCGGAGTAACTAAAGTAACTAGTAACTAAAGCTGGAACAGATGAATGTAGCGGAGTAACTAAAGTAACAAGTAACTAAAGCTGGAACAGATGAATGTAGCGGAGTAACTAAAGTAACTAGTAACTAAAGCTGGAACAGATGAATGTAGCGGAGTAACTAAAGTAACTAGTAACTAAAGCTGGAACAGATGAATGTAGCGGAGTAACTAAAGTAACTAGTAACTAAAGCTGGAACAGATGAATGTAGCGGAGTAACTAAAGTAACTAGTAACTAAAGCTGGAACAGATGAATGTAGCGGAGTAACTAAAGTAACTAGTAACTAAAGCTGGAACAGATGAATGTAGTGGAGTAAAAAGTCCAATATTTCTCTCTGAAATGTAGCGGAGTAGAAGTAGAAAGTGACATGAAAAGAAAAGACTCAAGTAAACATTTGGACTCGGTCCTCAACATTTGGACCGAAGTACAAGTACTGGAGTAAATGTACTTAGTTACATTCCAGCGCTGCAGCCTTTGCATCATTTACATAACCTTAACCTCTTCTACCCTTCTTTCCCCTCGTCTCTGGTTTTGTAATTGCTTCCGTCACACTCAGGCTCAGCGCCCTGCGGCGAAGGACGACGACGCGTCTTTAATAAACTCTGACAGCGGCCACGCGCACATACCGGAAGGGTTCGACTGCCTTTTGAGGCCGGAGACAGAAGTCTAAATATAGCCGGCTGTGAATAATGCGTCAAAACAATAGTCTTCAGGACAAAAGGACAGTTTGGAGAGTCGTCTTTTAGAGGACGGAGAAGCCGAATGGACGGGTGTCAGCTTAATGTCAGACAGTGTTGAGAGGAAAGGTCATCTTGCTGCTTCGCTCTAGACCAGTATAGTTCACCAGCTAGTTCCAATAATGTTCCCTCTTTTTGAATTGTTTCTTTAAGCCAAGTATACCCCCTGACCAGCGCTAATTATTTTTCGGTAGAAAAAAAAAAAGTGTACATAAACAGGAACAGTACAGCGCCAACAGCCTTCGACCTGGAATACATTTAAATGCTGATGGAGAAAGAAAGAGACAAAAACTGTAAAAAAAAAAAAGACAAAAACTTGGAAAAAGATGGTAGAAAGAAGGAAGGAAGCAAGGCAAGAATAGGTCAAAATAGTATCAAAAATGTCAAAAACAGTGACATGAGAAGGAAAAAGTAGAAGGACAGTAGAAGGACAGTAGAAGGACAGTAGACGGAAGGAAGGAAGGAAGGAAGGAAGGAAGGAAGGAAGGAAGAAGGAAGGAAGGAAGGAAGGATAGATTAGGGCCAAAGAAGAAACATTTTTGGTAGGAAAATAAAAAGTCAGAGGACCAATGTTCTGGACAACAGCCTCGTAACTATTAAACATTTAGTTACATATCTCACGTACCCCCTGCAGTCCTCCAGAGTACCCCTAGGGGGACGCGTACCCCCTGCAGTCCTCCAGAGTACCCCTAGGGGGACACGTACCTCCTGCAGTCCTCCAGAGTACCCCTAGGGGGACACGTACCCCCTGCAGTCCTCCAGAGTACCCCTAGGTACCCCCTGCAGTCCTCCAGAGTACCTCTAGGGGGACACGTACCCCCTGCAGTCCTCCAGAGTACCCCTAGGGGGACGCGTACCCCCTGCAGTCCTCCAAAGTACCCCTAGGGGGACGCGTACCCCCTGCAGTCCTCCAGAGTACCTCTAGGGGGACACGTACCCCCTGCAGTCCTCCAAAGTACCCCTAGGGGGACGCGTACCCCCTGCAGTCCTCCAGAGTACCTCTAGGGGGACACATAGCCCCTGCAGTCCTCCAGAGTACCCCTAGGGGGACACGTACCCCCTGCAGTCCTCCAGAGTACCCCTAGGGGGACGCGTACCTCCTGCAGTCCTCCAGAGTACCCCTAGGGGGACGCGTACCTCCTGCAGTCCTCCAGAGTACCCCTAGGGGGACACGTACCCCCTGCAGTCCTCCAAAGTACCCCTAGAGTCCCCATAGGGGGACACGTACCTCCTGCAGTCCTCCAGAGTACCCCTAGGGGGATACATACCTCCTGCAGTCCTCCAGAGTACCCCTAGGGGGACGCGTACCTCCTGCAGTCCTCCAGAGTACCCCTAGGGGGACGCGTACCCCCTGCAGTCCTCCAAAGTACCCCTAGGGGGACCCGTACCCCCTGCAGTCCTCCAGAGTACCTCTAGGGGGACCGCGCCCCTGCAGTCCTCCAAAGTACCCCTAGGGGGGGGGCGTACCCCTGCAGTCCTCCAAAGTACCCCTAGGGGGACGCGTACCCCCTGCAGTCCTCCAGAGTACCTCTAGGGGGACACGTACCCCCTGCAGTCCTCCAGAGTACCTCTAGGGGGACACATACCCCCTGCAGTCCTCCAGAGTACCCCTAGGGGGACACGTACCCCCTGCAGTCCTCCAAAGTACCCCTAGAGTACCCATAGGGGGACACGTACCCCCTGCAGTCCTCCAGAGTACCCCTAGGGGCCCGCCTCCTGCAGTCCTCCCAGAACTTACCCCTAGGGGACGTTCCCCTGCAGTCCTCCAGAGTACCTCTAGGGGGACACGTACCCCCTGCATTCCTCCAAAGTACCCCTAGGGCGACGCGTACCCCCTGCAGTCCTCCAGAGTACCTCTAGGGGGACACATACCCCCTGCAGTCCTCCAGAGTACCCCTAGGGGGACACGTACCCCCTGCAGTCCTCCAAAGTACCCCTAGAGTCCCCATAGGGGGACACGTACCTCCTGCAGTCCTCCAGAGTACCCCTAGGGGGATACATACCTCCTGCAGTCCTCCAGAGTACCCCTAGGGGGACGCGTACCTCCTGCAGTCCTCCAGAGTACCCCTAGGGGGACGCGTACCCCCTGCAGTCCTCCAAAGTACCCCTAGGGGGACGCGTACCCCCTGCAGTCCTCCAGAGTACCTCTAGGGGGACACGTACCCCCTGCAGTCCTCCAGAGTACCCCTAGGGGGACACGTACCCCTGCAGTCCTCCAAAGTACCCCTAGAGTACCCATAGGGGGACACGTACCCCCTGCAGTCCTCCAGAGTACCTCTAGGGGGACACGTACCCCCTGCAGTCCTCCAAAGTACCCTTAGAGTACCCATAGGGGGACACGTACCCCCTGTAGTCCTCCAGAGTACCCCTAGGGGGACACGTACCCCCTGCAGTCCTCCAAAGTACCCCTAGGGGGACACGTACCCAATGCAGTCCTCAAGAGTACCCCTAGGGGGACACGTACCCCCTGCAGTCCTCCAAAGTACACCTAGGGGGACAAGTACCCCCATTTGAGAAACAATGCTCTAGACCATTTCACTAACTAATGTTATCTATATTGTGAAATGTTTGTTACCTTTAACCCAACAAGTCCTCCAAACCGTACGAGGAGATCTAGTCTCACAGGAGGGTCTGGCTAGTCCACACAGCATTCCTGGATGGGAGGAAAACCTGCTCTGGTTTATTGGCATTTCTTTAAACCAATCACAATCGTCGTGGGGCGGGGCTAAGCTCCGGACGGAGCCACGGTGCCTCTGCTAAATAGTCTCAGGAAGGAACTTGTTTTGGTGGAACATGTGGACGTTCAGAAGTAGTTTTAGTCTCAGAACAGAGACCTCAGATTGGACAGATAGTCTAGCTAGCTGTCTGGATTTACCCTGCAGAGATCTGAGGAGCAGTTAACCAGAGTCCTCACAAATCAGCCGGAGGTTAGAGCCCCAACACAGAGACAGAGGAAGGAGACGCACATCTGGTCGATAAGAGGGACATCCGGTGGAATTTCCATCGGCAACGGAGCGACCCAGGAAGTGGAACGTCGTGGACATATAGACTAGCTTTAACGCAATGAGTTTCACAAATCAGCGCCCCCCCCTAGCGGTGGCTGTTAATACAACCTCATATCTAAACCAGACAGCGTTGACGGACGCATTTATGTCAAAACCTAGAGACTTTCAAACATCAAAATGTCATTTATTAAATGTATTTGTGTCAAAATTACATAAAAAACATCTTTTCCTATTCTATTTTGCCTGGAAACGCTTCCAATGCGAGAAAAATAGGCGTCGGTCCTATTGCTAGCACGCACGCGCCTGAGAGGAGCGTGTCACGCAGGCAGCGTGCAAGCTCTAACCTGTTACCATGGGAGCCGAAATAAAAATGGACACGCCACGCAGCTTTTATAAAAGTAACTGTGTGCACATCCCACCTTCTGGCAGGTGCAGGACAAATGAAAGTACTTAAAACGAAAATAATATAATGTCCGCAACACTGCTTTAAACTCCCATATTTAATATAAAACGCAACGTTTCGACCCAACTGGGTCTTCTTCAGGCAAATGGTGAACAGATGAAGGGATATATGTAGGGCTCACATTCAGCTGACACACCATCTGGCTTCAATTAGCCTGATTAGGTGTGAGCTGCCCAAAAAGCCCCACCCATGACATTTTCATAAGCCCTATTCGCACGGGATAAGTATCACCTGGTGACCTCCAGTCATTTGTAATAATCGCGGAGGTTGTCTGTGATCTTAATCCTGTGCGAATCGGTCATGTCTGTAATTTGTAAAGTAATAATTCCCCCGCAAATGACCTACCATATTTCGCCGAAAACGGAGGTCCTGTGATAATATTAGTCCCGTGCGAATCGGCATCTCTGTGATTTGGGGTCTAACTGGCTGCGTTGTCAATTATAAATGAAAAGTTTTGACATCATATCCGGGGGATAATGTCTGTAAATTTGAGCAAAATACAGACTTCAGTTATCCCGTGTGAATGCGCCAGACGAAATACAGACGTGTGGGGGTAATTTATAAACTACAAGAGGTCCCCAGGTAATACTTATCCCGTGCGAATAGGGCTATAGACTGTTTCACCATATACATCTCAAAAGAGGGGGGGGGGGGGTTGCTTTTTAAAATACAATATATCCAAAGAGACACATGATGTTACCATGCACAAAACTGGAGAAAAAGGGAAAAATTAAAAAAATTAAAAATAGAGAGATAAACATTCAAGAGGAAAACAATTCCATATAAAGTTACCACAAACAGTTAAGAAATTAACGAACGCCACGCAGCTGACGTTTGTTACTACTTTAAAATCTCTATGTATTAGACCAGGGGTCTTCAACGTTTTTTTAAGCCAAGGACCCCTTAACTGTAAGAGAGATAGAGCAGGGACCCCCTACTACATATATTATATAAAATTAAGTTGCATATTAAACTGGGCCTACATTAACATGCATGGCAGCCTAAAGCCTATATACATACCATTTTTGCATAGAATACTATGCTATTAAAATAGCCTTATAATTGTTGCCATGATTTTATAAATAATGTTTCCATTCTAAAACATAAATGTGGCACAGTGAATCTTTAGGATTACCTGTATCTTTGGATGGCTACCTTAGTGACTACCTTAAATAGGCCAGTAAGCCTATCTTCAGTGTTTTTTTTTTTTTTTTTTGCTAATAATATGTTGGATTCTTTGAAAAAACTTTCAAAAATGTACAATAATTTGGAGGCCCCCCTGTATTGACTCTGAGGACGCCCTATGGGTCCCAGACCCCCTGTTGAAGATCCCTGTATTAGATAGATAGATAGATAGATAGATAGATAGATAGATAGATAGATAGATAGATAGCGTATTATTGATCCCCCAAAAATGGGAAATTCCAGTGTTGCAGCAGCAAAAAATATCAGACACACAGCACACATAGGCCTACAGAATATACCTGAAATAATAATGTATCCTATTATTTCATGTTTATTCTTTATGTGTGCTTTGTGTCAGATATTTCCCTTTTTTTGGGATCAATAAAAATCTATCTATCTATCTATCTATCTATCTACCTATCTATCTATCTATCTATCTATCTATCTATCTATCTATCTATCTATCTATCTACCTATCTATCTATCTATCTATCTATCTATCTATCTACCTATCTACCTACCTACCTATCTATCTATCTATCTATCTATCTATCTATCTACCTATCTATCTATCTATCTATCTATCTATCTATCTATCTATCTATCTATCTATCTATCTATCTATCTAGCTATCTATCTATCTAGCTATCTATCTATCTATCTATCTATCTCACAGCACTTCAAGAAAACTCGCTTCCAAAGCTAGTTCACTGGTTAATCTTTTTATTGCATTCTTCCAAAAATCGTGAAGAACAGAGGAAGCAGTTCCCAGGAAGACGAAAAAGAAATGATCCTTAGTGCCAAACGAAGAAGAAGTGACACTTTATTTGGCTCACATGGTGGCAGGTTTTCATATCAGCGATCTGTGTAATAACCCACATTTAGTCTTTTTATAAGCCTGGGTCTCTCTGCTGGTGACGTCTGCAGCTGGCAGCCCCTTCACAGCTTGTGGGAGTTTTATCATCAAGTTTTTCTGGGTCGTGGCTGACTCCCAGGCTGCATGTGGATCAGGTCCTGGCCTAAAACTCTGCAAACTGTTCAGGGCCACGGCGGGATCTTAACTACAGAGCAACGGGACGGAGAGTCCCGCCAGCCGAGCCGATGACACTTCTTTCGACACACTATAATATGGCTTTATTAACACGTTTTTCGACATACTTTATTATGGCTTTTTTCTCACTTTTCTTTTAGACAATCTTCTGAACTCCAAACTGAATGTCAGAATGGGAAAGAAAGGAGATCTAAGCAACTTTGAGCGTGGCCTGGTTGTTGGTGCCAGACGGGCTGGTCTGCTCAGTTACTGGGATTTTAACGCACAACCATTTCTAGGGTTTACAAAGAAGGGTCTAAAAAATGAAAAACATCCAGGATGCTGCAGTCCTGGGGGGGCGAAAATGCCTTGTTGATGCTAGAGGTCAGAGGAGAATGGGCCGACTGATTCCAGCTGATAGAAGATCAACTTTGACTCAAATAACCACTCGTTACAACTGAGGTCTGCAGCAAAGCATTTGTGAAGCCAAAACACGCACAACCTTGAGGCGGATGGGCTACACCAGCAGAAGACCCCCCCGGGTACCACTCATCTCCACTAAAAATAGGAAAATGAGGCGACAATTTGCACGAGCTCACCAAAATTGGATAGTTGAAGACTGGAAAAATGTTGCCTGGTCTGATGAGTCTCGATTTCTGTTGAGACATTCAGATGGTAGAGTCAGAATTTGGTGTAAACAGAAAGAGAACATGGACCCGTCATGCCTTGTTACCTCTGGGCAGGCTGCTGGTGGTGGTGTAATGGTGTGGGGGATGTTTTCTTGGCACACTTTAGGCCCCTTAGTACCAACTGGGCATCGTTTAAATGCCACAGCCTACCTGAGCATTGTTTCTGACCACGTCCATCCCTTTATGACCACCATGGACCATCCTCTGATGTCCAGCAGGATAATGCACCATGTCACAAAGCTCCAATCATTTCAAACTGGTTTCTTGAACAGGACAGTGAGTTCCCTGTACTAAAATGGCCCCCACAGTCACCAGATCTCAACCCAATAGAACATCTTTGGGATGTGGTGGAACGGGAGCTTCGTGCCCTGGATGTGCATCCCCCAAATCTCCATCAACTGCAAGACCCTATCCTCTCAATATGGGCCAACATTTCTAAAGAATGCTTCCAGCACCTTGTTGAATCAATGCCACGAAGAATTCAGGCAGTTCTGAAGGAGAAAGGGGGTCAAACATGGTCTTAGTAGGGTGTTCCTAATAATGCTTTAGGTGAGTGTGGGCTACATAGAGTTTTAAGTCTGGAACCGAGCCAATGTATAAAAGGCTCCATTACCTTGTAGCTCACGTTATGGCTCCGTAGCAGACGCTTTTATAACAATAGGCTAACGATTGGGTCATAACCACGAGACTTACTGTCACACAGTAGAGGAATTACCGTATAGTACAGGAGAAGCTCACAGGCAGTTTGGACTTCCATTATCTGTTTAGGTTTAATGACTAATGTTAACTAGCATGTTAGTGATCAGTAATTAGCCTGTGCCTATGTTATCTCCTTACATATACCTACCCTCTCCGTCTCTGTAAGATTGGGAATGATTGAGATTTCTCTCGGCACAGCTACCAGAAGACTTCACACTTTCAGACAGGTTGCTCACGTCACATCTACGTCTTCAAGCTCAGTTGGAGGCTGCTCAGTAACGCTCAGCCAGCACCGGGAAAGAGACTTCTGACATCCTTCACTGGTCTCTGGTCCAGAGACACGGGGTCTGGTGGTCCATTTATATAAACTGTCTATGAATGTGACACACACACAGAACGTGGAAGGTGTGTAGTGTTTGGCTGTTTGCCAGAAGACACATTTTCTTTCAAATGAAGCTGGAGGCTGCATAAAAAACTATTGTTTAGTCACCGATTAGTGACGATTCTCTCCGACCAATCAGCAGTCTGCAGGTTTTCACATCACCTTTTGGTATCGCCTCAGCTCGCTGGGAGCCTCGACGGAGGCGAGTAGAGGCGAGTAGAGGCGAGTCGAGGCGGAGTAGAGGCGAGTAGAGGCGAGTAGAGGCGAGCTGGTACCATGTGATGGAAAAAACGCCAAAAGTGACAGAGGAAAACATTTTGTCTGCAGGACTTTAAAATTTCAGTGAAGCATTGTCTTTATTTTTATTTTGTTATTTTTTGGTTTGCTTTTAACGATGGACCACAGGAAGAATGTGGTCACACACACACACACACACACAAAGAGACACACACACACACACAAATACACACACACACACACACAAAGACGCAAACACACACACGCAAACACACACACACAAACACACAGACACACACTCACTCACACACACACACAGAGACACACACACATACACACATACACACACACACACATACACACACACTCACAGAGACACACACACACACACACATACATACAGACACAAAGAGACACACACACAGACACACACTCACATAGACACACACATACACAGAGACACACACACACACACACAGACAGACACACACACAGACACACACACATACACACACACACACACACACACACACACACACACACACACACACAGAGAGACACACACACACACACACACACACACACACCCTGATGTCATCCAAGAGCCCTCTGGCTCTACCTTGTGGCTCCACAGCAGCACTGCACTTTAAAAAAACTACATTTTCTTATCCAACAAACCACCCATCACACCGAGGTGGGAGGGATGCTGCGCTCACACGGAGACGGAGCCCTGGCAACAGGCAGAATACTATACAGAGCGTCGCCATGGTAACCGGCGAACTGGTGAGAGGTAAGAGAGGAGGAGATGTAAAAAAAAAAAAAAAAAAAACGTGAGGGAGGAGAAATGAAATGCTGAAACGAGGGAGAAGAAGAGAGAGACAGTGAATAACAAAGAGCCTCACAAATGAAATATTATGACATGATGTCAGAGAAAGATTATCTCGGGGTTCATTGATCAATGATGAAATAATACCATAATAGCAGTCAGCGTCCACTAAAAGTTCTGTTTTTGCCGCTGACAGACTCAGATTATTATTCTAAGTGTCTGACAATATTATGGAAAGGATCCCTACAGAGATAGACATTTTAGTTAAAGAGTAAGATCCTTTTAGTTTAACATGAAACAGCCCCGAAATCACCATCACCAAACTACACCAGACTCCATGTAAATAATCAGGACTTTTAGCGTGTATAGAGCCAGCATATCTCCACCAGACTCCATGTAAATAATCAGGACTTTTAGCGTGTATAGAGCCAGCATATCTCCACCAGACTCCATGTAAATAATCAGGACTTTTAGCATGTATAGAGCCAGCATATCTCCACCAGACTCCATGTAAATAATCAGGACTTTCAGCATGTATAGAGCCAGCATATCTCCACCAGACTCCATGTAAATAATCAGGACTTTTAGCGTGTATAGAGTCAGCATATCTCCACCAGACTCCATGTAAATAATCAGGACTTTTAGTGTGTATAGAGCCAGCATATCTCCACCAGACTCCATGTAAATAATTAGGACTTTTAGCGTGTATAGAGCCAGCATATTTCCACCAGACTCCATGTAAATAATCAGGACTTTTAGCGTGTATAGAGCCAGCATATCTCCACCAGACTCCATGTAAATAATCAGGACTTTTAGCATGTATAGAGCCAGCATATCTCCACCAGACTCCATGTAAATAATCAGGACTTTCAGCATGTATAGAGCCAGCATATCTCCACCAGACTCCATGTAAATAATCAGGACTTTTAGCGTGTATAGAGCCAGCATATCTCCACCAGACTCCATGTAAATAATCAGGACTTTTAGCGTGTATAGAGCCAGCATATCTCCACCAGACTCCATGTAAATAATCAGGACTTTTAGCGTGTATAGAGCCAGCATATCTCCACATGTAAATGGGTGAATTAAGGGTTTATTTCAACCAAACCAGAGTGGTGATTGTTGGAACAGTGGAAAGATGAACCAAGACGGCTTTTGGTAGTTTTATTTAGTTTCTGTCCACATTGTGTGTTTTACGATGATAAAAGTCCTGATTATTTACATGGAGTCTGGTGTAATTTGGTGATGGTGCTTTAGGAACTGTTTCATGTTAAACTAAAAGGATCTTCTAAGGATGTTTTTCAATCGATGATGAGATAATACGACATTAATAACACAATAACTCGTCCTTCTATCGTTTCGCTTAAATTGGCGTGTTCTAGGTCTTTCTGTAATGGAGTCTTCCTGCCGGCCATGTTTTATTATGTACTTTTATATTGTTTATGTCTTTGTGATTTTATCTGTAAAAAGCGCTTCATAAATACATTTTACTTACTTACAACACTTACTAACACTTAGTTATTTATTCATTCATTCAGTAAACATTTATTTAACACACGAGCGCTGCTCCCTCTGAGCCGATTTGTTGACTAAACTTCTCACATCTCCGGTAAACAAGATTTAAAGTGGTGCTTTCACATGATTCAGATCTGTCCATTAAATCAACTTAATTTAGCATGTTAGCATGTGTTAGCAGATGTTAGCCTATTGGCATATGTTAGCATATATTTGCATATTGGCATATATTTGCATATTGGCATATGTTAGCATATTGGCATATGTAAGCATGTTAGCGTGTGTTAGCATGTTAGCATATGTTAGCATGTATCAGCATATTGGCATATGTGAGCATGTTAGCATGTGTTAGCATTTTAGCAGATGTTAGCAGATGTTAGCATATTGGCATGTGTAAGCATTTTAGCAGATGTTAGCATGTGTTAGCATGTTAGCAGATGTTAGCATATTGGCATGTGTAAGCATTTTAGCAGATGTTAGCGTGTGTTAGCATATTAGCAGATGTTAGCATATTGGCATGTGTAAGCATTTTAACAGATGTTAGCGTGTGTTAGCAGATGTTAGCATATTGGCATGTGTAAGCATTTTAGCAGATGTTAGCGTGTGTTAGCATGTTAGCATATATCAGCATATTGGCATATGTAAGCATGTTAGCGTGTGATAGCGTTTTAGCATATGTTAGCAGATGTTAGCATATGTTAGATATTGGCATGTGTAAGCATTTTAGCAGATGCTAGTGTGTATTAGCATGTTAGCATATGTTAGCATATATCAGCATATTGGCAGATGTAAGCATGTTAGTGTGTTAGCATTTTAGCATATGTTAGCATATGTTAGAAATTGGCATGTGGAAGCATTTTATCAGATGTTAGCGTGTGTTAGCATGTTAGCATATTGGCATTTGTGAGCATGTTAGCATATGTTAGCTTGTGTGTTAGCATATTGGCATGTGTTAGCATATTAGCGTGTGTTAGCATATATGCATATGTCAGCATGTGTTAGCATGTAAATGTCATTAGCAAACATGCTAATCACTGCATAAAAGCACAACATATGCTATGAAGCCAGAACAAGTGTCAGACATGTTTCCTGACTAGCAAGACCACACAAGTACATTTTACATTTTCTCTTTTACATTTTGGATTGCTAAAGATTTAAGGCTCATTAAAAGTAAATTAGTTTACATTGTTTTATTATTGTATTCATTTGGGGTGTAGGGGTTTATTTATTTATTCAATATGGAATAAAATGGAATAAAATGGCGTTCCATTGAGATCAGAAGCTGAGATATAAGAACAGAAATGTTTCCATGTGAGGAACATGAGATAGTACCAAAATGTTCTTAAACGGGTGCGTGACGGGCAGCGAGTTTGGCGTTTTTTGAAGTGAAGCGATGGTCAAAGCCCCCCAAGCTTTCACAGATGCTGTGTGATGTGAAAAAGGGCTCCGAAATGATTTCATAATGACCTCTGAATGCAGACTGAAGGCTGCCGGCACAGTAAGAAGCATAGTAGGGCAGACCTGTCTATGTGTGTGTGCGAGTGAGTGCGTGTGTGCGTGCATGTGTGTGTGTGTGTGTTTGTGTGTGCGTGCATGTGTGTGTGTGTTTGTGTGCGTCTGTGTGTGTGTGTGTGTGTGCGAGTGCGTGCATGTGCGTGCATGTGTGTGTGTGTGTTTGTGTGTCTGTGTGTGTGTGTGCGAGTGAGTGCGTGTGTGCGTGCATGTGTGTGTTTGTGTGTGTCTGTGTGTGTGTGTGTGTGTGCGCATGTACGTGTGCGTGCATGTGTGTGTGTGTGTGTGAGTCTGTGTGTGTGCGTGCATGTGTGTGTGTGTGTTTGTGTGTGTCTGTGTGTGTGTGTGTGTGTGCGTGCGTGTGTGCATGCATGTGTGTGTGTGTGTGTGTGTGAGTCTGTGTGTGTGCGTGCATGTGTGTGTGTGTTTGTGTGCGTCTGTGTGTGTGTGTGTGTGTGCGAGTGTGTGCATGTACGTGTGCGTGCATGTGTGTGTGAGTCTGTGTGTGTGCGTGCATGTGTGTGTGTGTTTGTGTGCGTCTGTGTGTGGGTGTGTGTGCGAGTGCGTGCATGTGTGTGTGTGTGTGTGTCTTTGTTCTGGTTGGGAATTCAATGTGCAGGACGATGTTCCCTCATGCTGAAAAAATCTGTCCTTCCTTTTTTTGTTTCTCTCCTGGGGTGTGCTTACATTATCTGTGTGTGTGTGTGTGTGTGTGTCTGTGTGTGTGTGTGTCTGTGTGTGTGTGTGTGTGTCGACGGTGCTTTTCAGGTGTTGCGCTAATCCCTCCGCCCAAGTAGCAGAGAGTAGCAGTGCTTCGCCTTTCTGAGAATATAGTCCCCAGTATGTTTACGGTTAGAAGATGGCTGTGTGTCATGTGACCTTGTTATTGGTACACGCTGTGACTCTACAAATCACAACATGGAAAGAGGAACATGTTGGCGTTATTTTGTCACTTATTGGGAGCAGTAGGCTAGATGGCCTCCAGGATCTGTGCTAAGCTAGGCTAGATGGAGCCGGTTACCTCCAGGATCTGCGCTAAGCTAGGCTAGATGGAGCCGGTTACCTCCAGGATCTGTGCTAAGCTAGGCTAGATGGAGCCAGTTACCTCCAGGATCTATGCTAAGCTAGGCTAGCGGTGGGTGCGTCAGACAGAGTTACAACACGCACGGAGATGAGAAGGGTATGTATGGACTTATCTAACTCTGGGGGATACGGGGAATAAGACAAAGTCCCAAAATTTTGGCGTGTTCCTTTAAGTTAAATAAAATTGCAGTTTACTTTTATTTTTATACGGGACTCAAACTCTGTTTCCTTCCTGTCACCCAGGGGATTAATAAAGCCATTTGAATTTAATATAATTGCTCCCGTCATAAATTAACAGCCACTTTAAACTTTAAATATAGGTCGTAATTGCTGCTTGAACAAACAACCTATGTGGCTGTTTTTCTGGGCGAGGACAGCCTGTATAAAACGTTTGTTTTACAGCACTGGTATCGAAAAAAAAACCAAACCATATACCCAACTTGTAACAGGGTATATCTACCGTTACTGAAGTAATAGAACTGACCACTCCTACTACTGCAGGCTGAATATGTGCGTGTATATACCTATATATGTACAATATGTATACTGAGACACATATCAACCTAGTGTGAGAGTAGGGGACACACTCTTAATACCTCGCTTCTCCTAATGCCTCTCATTATTTAATACCCTGGTCTGAGAGAGAGAGAGAGAGAGAGAGAGAGAGGGGTGTGGGAGATAGAGAGAGAGACAGATAGAGATTATTGTTAGATACACCTACATACAAAAACCCCTACATACCTACATACACACCTACCTATCTACCTATACCTCTCTCTCTCTACCTATATCTATATATATGTGTGTGTGTATATGCATACATATATACATATATATATATATATATATATATATATATATATATAGATATATATATATATATATATATAGATATATATATATATATATTATATATATAATCTATCTATATATCTATCTATATATCTATATAGATATATATATATATATATATATATATATATATATATATATATATATATATATATATATATATATATAAGCGTGTTGAGTGCAGAGCCGAGGCTGTTATTATTTCTCTGAGGCTGTTAATCCCCTCTCTCCCCCCCCTACAGTCTCTGCTGAGTTATTGTAGCTTTGGCTGTGTGTGTGTGTGTGTGTGTGTGTCTGTGTGTGTGTGTGTGTGTGTGTGTGTGTGTGTGTGTGTGTGTGTGTGTGTGTGTGTCTGTGTGTCTGTGTGTCAGTGCATGTACATGACCATGACTGTGTGTGTGTGTTTGTGTGTGCATGCGTGCGTTGTTAATATCCTCTGTAGGCTGCTGTGAACAAGCAGAGATTTTCTTTTTGTATCTGGTGATCTGGCTTCCTGAGGGCTTTTGAACACACACACTTGAACACACACTTGAACACACACACACACACACACACACACACACACACACACACACACACACACACACACACACACACACACACAGGCCTGGATAGGGCTTCCCCTCCTCCATCCTACCCACCTCGGTGTGTGTCTGAGTGTGTTTGTGTGTCTGAGTGAGTGAGTGTGTGTGTGTTTGTGTGTGTGTGTATATGTGTGTGTCTGAGTGAGTGTGTGTGTGTTTGTGTGTGTGTGTATATATGTGTGTGTCTGAGTGTGTGTGTGTGTGTGTGTGTGTGTTGGGGGGGCTGCACATTAAAGCTGGAGGTGTGATTCGTGACCAGTGGAGGCTGATGATTGGCCCACTGTTCCTCCAGTTGCAGTTATTTTCCAGTTCAGCGCTTATTGAGTACATACACACACACACACACACACACACACAAACACACAAACATACACACACGTATGTACTTCTATATTTGTGAGGACTCATTGGCATTAATACGTTCTCTTGTCTCTTACTTGTAACCTGAATCTTAAAGCTAAAAACACATTTCCTCTCTTACGTTTGTGGTTTTATATTCACGCACATCCTTTAGTTTAACCTCACTTTGAAGCATGTATTAGTAGCTTATAAACCCTCAATGAAAAGGTTCATAATGCACCGTTATAGTATGTGAAGTGTCACCGTTTCATTCTTCCAGGTTTTGAGATATGTATGGATGGTGCTGTGTAACACAGAGACAATGCATGTTACTGTTCATTCTTTAAATGTTGGACTTTTTACTTTCATATGTGAAAACTTGAGACCCTTTTCCCTTAAAATGTGCAAGATCCTATGTCCACAGCACTGTGGAGTAAGGTCTGGCTGTACCACAGATATGTTCAGGCAACCCTCGGTTTCCAGTCTTTATGCTAAGCTAAGCTAACCGGCTGCAGCTTGATATGCATCGCACAGACATGCAAGAGTCAGTCAAAAGCTGTGTAGGTAACCGTTCCCTCATTCACTCACTCACTATTCCCTAATATCGTGTTTATTAAATAGTCATAGTAGGAAAAGCACAGGTGTATTTAACACCATTAATGATGGCTGCATTCCACTTAGGAGAGGTCCTGGTATTAAACCATTACTGATGGCTGCATTCCACTTAGGAGAGACCCTGGTATTAAACCATTAATGATGGCTGCATTTCACTTAGGAGAGACCCTGGTATTAAACCATTACTGATGGCTGCATTTCACTTAGGAGAGGCCCTGGTATTAAACCATTAATGATGGCTGCATTTCACTTAGGAGAGGTCCTGGTATTAAACCATTACTGATGGCTGCATTCCACTTAGGAGAGACCCTGGTATTAAACCATTACTGATGGCTGCATTCCACTTAGGAGAGGTCCTGGTATTAAACCATTACTGATGGCTGCATTCCACTTAGGAGAGACCCTGGTATTAAACCATTACTGATGGCTGCATTCCACTTAGGAGAGGTCCTGGTATTAAACCATTACTGATGGCTGCATTCCACTTAGGAGAGGTCCTGGTATTAAACCATTACTGATGGCTGCATTCCACTTAGGAGAGGTCCTGGTATTGTGCATGCTGACTCACTGAAATATCTTACTGGGACACTTGATGGAACTGAGCCATCGTTAAGGTTATCAATGTCACCTGTGCTTTTCCTACTATGACAAGTCAACATGTCTGCTGTGAAAAAGGTCTATATCGGGAACAACTAAACGAGATTTCAGACTGAAAACATGGTTGCGTCAGTAGATGAGCGGGTTATTTGTGTTACGGAGGCGGGCGCGCCCAGCATCATGTAAACAAACGGAAACAAACATGCTTCTAACATGTCCCTGAAACAAACCGAGCACTCAGGAGAAGAGTAAAAGATTTTATATTATATATGTTACATGTTACTTTTCCACTGTTTAGAAATGAAAGTCCGCTCCATTTTTCTTTTTCAGTTTCCGAGGGTCCTTCTGCTTCTTCTTCTCCTCGTTGCATTGTGGGTATACGTGTGTACACTCAAATTAGCTGTGCATTGTGGGTATTTTATAGCGGACTATATAGTGAATTAAATTAAACACCACTATTGAATGGCGAACACACCATACAGTGTACTATTTCCGTGATAGGGAACGGTTTCCAACACACGGCTAAACTCTCACATGAAAGTGTTTCCTCCGGGGTAGCTCACCTGGTAGAGCGCGCGCCCATATATGGAGGCTCAGTCCTCGACGCAGCGGGCCCAGGTTCGACTCTGACCTGCGTCCCTTTGCTGCATGTCATTCCCCCCTCTCTCTCCCCCTTTCATGTCTAAGATGTCCTATCAAATGAAGGCCTAAAAATGCCCAAATAATAATCGTTTAAAAAATGAAAGTGTTTCCCAAAACGTAAAGTACTCCTTCAACAAGTCGGACTTTGTTCAAATGTTCAAATTAAAAGGTAAGTTTCTTTGACGCACCTGTCAGCCTTCGCGGCAGACTTGTTCCCTGTCTTGTCTTTACAGTAGCAGTCAAACGTCCACTTTGGTGCACGTGAGGAGACGAGCGGCGCTGCGGGGCTAACAGTAGGCCTGAGTCAGACTCGGCAACACCTGAGGGAGCTTCGCTAATCTCCCATCATCTGTGTATGTGTGTTCATGTCCTCATCGGCATTGCATGCACTCGTCTGTGTGTTAAATGTGTGCGTGTGTGTCTGTGTGTGCTCAGGGCGGCTGCGTGGAGAGAGTGGCGTGGAGGGGCGAGCGGGAGGAAACGCTGCGATGAGTTTAAGAAGTCTTGACAGCAGATGCCTGCATAATAACACACAGAGAGGACATGTGCAAGCAGGAAAATCAAGGACACCACGTCATGCGTGCCAGTCATTTAAAGTAACAGTTTCCTCCTGCAGCTTAAAAAAAAATAAAAAGCATGCACGCAGATTAGAGATGCAGAAAAGGGCTGCAGATGCTGCTAAATGGATTTGTAAATCAGGGCTGTGAAATATAGCCGAGGACGGATTTAAAACACCGCGAATGTATTTTGATGAGGCAGAAGGCCAAGGGGCTGGTGATCGGTGGCTGGAAGTCCAATTTATCAGCGGCTGAGTTCAGCTCCAAACCCAAAAATATTTATACAATCTGAGATTTCGCTTCGTTAAATATTCACATTCACTTCAGTTTTATTCATAGTATCAAATCATAACAAGAGTTATCTCGAGACACTTTACAGATAGAGTAGGTCTAGTCCACACTCTATAATATACAAAGACACAACAATTACAGCAATTTTCCCCAAGAGCAAGCATTTAGTGGGACAGTGGTGAGGAAAAACTCTCTTTTAGGGAGAAACCTGGGACAGACCCAGGCTCTTGGTGGGAGGTGTCTGACGGTGCCGGTTGGGGGTGTGATGAACAGTGGCAATAATAGTCACAATAAACATAATGGATCAGTGACTAGAAATCGTAGTTGTAGTAGTTCATGGTGTAGCAGGGCACTGCAGGGCGTTACAGGGTGTAGCAAGACGTAGCAGGACATAGCAGGGCTTAGCAGGGCCCTGCAGGGCATAGCAGGGCATAGCAGGACATAGCAGGGCTTAGCAGGGCCCTGCAGGGCATAGCAGAACGTAGCAGGGCTTAGCAGGGCCCTGCAGAGCATAGCAGGGCATAGCAGGACATAGCAGGGCTTAGCAGGGCCCTGCAGGGCATAGCAGAACGTAGCAGGGCTTAGCAGGGCCCTGCAGAGCATAGCAGGGCATAGCAGGACGTAGCAGGATGTAGCAGGGCGTAGCAGGACGTAGCAGAGTGTAGCAGGGCATAGCAGGACATAGCAGGGTGTAGCAGGGCATAGCAGGACGTAGCAGGGTGTAGCAGGACATAGCAGAGCGTAGCAGGACATAGCAGGGTGTAGCAGGACATAGCAGGGCATAGCAGGACGTAGCAGGGTGTAGCAGGGCAGGACGTAGCAGGGTGTAGCAGGGCATAGCAGGGCATAGCAGAGCGTAGCAGGGTGTAGCAGGACGTAGCAGAGCGTAGCAGGACGTAGCAGGGTGTAGCAGGACAGCAGGGCATAGCAGGATGTAGCAGGGTATAGCAGGGCATAGCAGGACGTAGCAGGGTGTAGCAGGGCAGGACGTAGCAGAGCATAGCAGGACGTAGCAGGGTGTAGCCGGACGTAGCAGAGCGTAGCAGGACGTAGCAGGGTGTAGCAGGATGTAGCAGGGTGTAGCAGGGCAGGACGTAGCAGAGCATAGCAGGATGTAGCAGGGTGTAGCAGGGCAGGACGTAGCAGAGCGTAGCAGGATGTAGCAGGGTGTAGCAGGACGTAGCAGAGCGTAGCAGGACGTAGCAGGGTGTAGCAGGACGTAGCAGGGTGTAGCAGGGCGTAGCAGGGTGTAGCAGGGCAGGACGTAGCAGAGCGTAGCAGGATGTAGCAGGGTGTAGCAGGACGTAGCAGGGTGTAGCAGGACGCAGCAGGGTGTAGCGGGGCATAGCAGGGTGCGGAGCAGGACCATGCCGACAGCTGTAAACATGATGCTGGGTGAAAAAACATAAGGACTCCAGGGAATAAGCTCCCCAGTGCTAAGTTGGTAACAAGCATTTCTCAGACAATGATGCACACAGATGGAAAGAGAGAGGAGAGAGGAGCTCAGTGTGTCAAAGGGAGTCTCCGGGCAGCCTAAAACTGTAACGGCATAATTAAGAGCTGGTCGAGAAGCAGAGAAGAGAATTCATGTAATTCATATTCAGAGCCAAATCCCAGGTCGGTATTGTGTGGACATTTGTAGTTGCTTTCTTTTTGTTTCTGTATTTATAAAATAATTGGATTAATTGAGGAGTTCACAAATAAATTGATTCACCTTTGCAGCTCTACGGTAGTTTATTGACTTCTCGTCTTCTCATCTCTGCAACAAACAAATAACATGTTTCTCAATATGTTAAATTATTCATTCTGTACATCATTCCTCCCTGAACTTTTACTTTATCCTGTTGGTCTCTGAGAGCTTCAGAGCATTTGCAACATTTTGTGTGTGTTTAGTTTGCAGCCTGTTCTCATGAAGCATTCGTACAGAGCTACGAAAAACAAAGCATTGTAATTCATATTCCACGTATTTATTACTGTCAGCAGCACATTGATTGCAGCTGTATAAGAGCGTGAAGATCAAAACACAAGACTTTCACCCAGGAAACAGGTGTTCATGTCCTGAAGAAGTTAAGGAGAAAACACAAGACTTTCACCCAGGAAACAGGTGTTCATGTCCTGAAGAAGTTAAGGAGAAAACTCAAGACTTTCACCCAGGAAACAGGTGTTCATGTCCTGAAGAAGTTAAGGAGAAAACACAAGACTTTCACCCAGGAAACAGGTGTTCATGTCCTGGAGAAGTTAAGGAGAAAACACAAGACTTTCACCCAGGAAACAGGTGTTCAGGTCCTGAAGAAGTTAAGGAGAAAACACAAGACTTTCACCCAGGAAACAGGTGTTCAGGTCCTGAAGAAGTTAAGGAGAAAACACAAGACTTTCACCCAGGAGGCCGGTGTTTAAACCCTGCAGTGTGACGGAGGTGAGCTGCAGCAGGGTTGACATACGGTTGCTGTTGTTGTTCTCAGAGAAGCCTGTTGTTATCAGCAGCAGCAGCTCTGTAATTAGAGCGCTGCAGTCGTTAGGGATGCTGGTTGTTAGTGGTTACCTGTTGTTATGGTTACCGTTTCCCTCTGTAAGCGGCAACAAGACCTCGAGTACCACAGAGTGGGACTCCGTCTCCCACACACAGAACCCAGGACATTGTGTGAAGTTAGTCATTCATCCCAAAACTGGAAACAATTCAGTTGTTGTGAATTAGACCAAACACCAGATTCATATCTAACTTGACAAATTGTCTCTTATCAGCTGGTTTCAGGCCCAAACTTTTGTCCCCAAACGTCTTGAGATTGTTAGAAAAAGATGGATAACTGCAGTCGACTGTAGTGAAATGAATGGAGCTTTTATTAAAACATCAGATACTGCGTCTGTTTCTATTTGTCTATTGTGTTTTTTTTCCATTGTTTTTTTTCAACCTGAATCCTAGTTTTCCATGTTTTTGTGTCTAAGTGACTGATGGGAACAACAGTCTTTGAAATGTGTCCGGTATTAAGCGAGAAGCAAGCTGCAATGTAATATTAACGGGCAAATGTTCACTCTAAGCGTCCACTAAAAGTTCTGTTTCTGCCACTGACAGACTCAGATTATTATTCTAAGTGTCAGACATTATGGAAAGGATCCCTACAGAGATAGATCTTTTAGTTAAAGAGTAAGATCCTTTTAGTTTAACATGAAACAGCCCCGAAATCACCATCACCAAACTCCACCAGACTCCATGTAAATAATCAGGACTTTGATCATCGTAAAACACACTTCATTCAAAGTCGACAGAAACAAAATAAAAATCAAAAGCCGTCTTGGTTCATCTTTCCACTGTTCCAACAATCATCACTCTGGTTTGGTTGAAATAAACCCTTAATTCACCCATTTACATGTGGAAATATGCTGGCTCTATACACGCTAAAAGTCCTGATTATTTACATGGATTCTGGTGGAGATATGCTGGCTCTATACACGCTAAAAGTCCTGATTATTTACATGGAGTCTGGTGGAGATATGCTGGCTCTATACACGCTAAAAGTCCTGATTATTTACATGGAGTCTGGTGGAGATATGCTGGCTCTATACACGCTAAAAGTCCTGATTATTTACATGGAGTCTGGTGGAGTTTGGTGATGGTGATTTCGGTGCTCTTAAACTCTTTAACAAAAAGGTCTATCTCTGTAGGGATCCTTTCATTAATGTTATACTGATTATTTTAATAGGGTCCAGGTTGAAAAATACTGAAGTGAGGCCTACCCTTTAAGACAATGTTTTTGTATCACAAGTTTTCTGGAAGGGTATGTTTAAATATGGTAATGAGGCATTATATAATGCTAACTTTTGTCACGGTTTGCAGTTCAAAAAGGAGGACCAGAAGACAGGTTGATAGAACTAAAAAGTGAGCTTCGATAACAGAAAGCTGGAAGGCAACACAAGGAAATCCAGACTAATATAGACGAGGAAAGGAGAGGGATAACGAGGGATAACGAGGAACAGGTGAAACACGTCAGGGTGAGGCTAGACCAGGGGTGTCCAAAGTCCGGCCTCGGTTTGTGAAAGACGAGCAAGAGTCATATGTTGTGAACTTAAATGTTAACAAACTTTGCATTATTCATTTTTAGTTGAGTTTAAAGTGAACGTTGAGCTATTTATTAACTTCATGGAAGTTTAAGGTATTCCATACAGTATGTTTTGTTACAGATGTAAAAGTAAAGGCAGACACACACACACACACACACACAAAAGAAAGAGAGAGAGAGAGAGAGAGAGAGAGAGACACATACAGACACACACACAGAGACAAGAGAGAGAGAGACACACACACATCCACACACACAGACACAGACACACACACACACACACACAGAGACACACACACACACAAAGAGAAAGAGAGAGAGAGAGAGAGAGAGAGACACACACATCCACACACACAGACACAGACACACACACACAGACACACAGAGAGAGACACACACACACACACAAACACACACACACACACACACACACACACACACACATAGACACACACACACGCAAATATAACGAGAAATAATCTGCTCATCTCTGAGCTCAACATTTTGCTCTCCTCTCTGCCCTCTCGTCTCCTCTCTGCTCTCTCGTCTCCTCTCTGCTCTCTCGTCTCCTCCTCTCTGCACTCTCGTCTCCTCCTCTCTGCCCTCTCGTCTCCTCTTCTCTGCCCTCGTCTCCTCCTCTCTGCGCTCTCGTCTCCTCCTCTCTGCCCTCCTCGTCTCCTCCTCTCTGCGCTCTCGTCTCCTCCTCTCTGCGCTCTCGTTTCCTCCTCTCTGCTCTCTTGTCTCCTCCTCTCTGCACTCTCGTCTCCTCCTCTCTGCCCTCTCGTCTCCTCTCTGCCTCGTCTCCTCTCTGCACTCTGTCTCCCTCTCTGCCTCCCTCGTCCTCCCTCGTCTCTCCTCCCTCTGCACTCCGTCTCCCTCCTCTGCGCTCTCGTTTCCTCCTCTCTGCTCTCTTGTCTCCTCCTCTCTGCACTCTCGTCTCCTACTCTCTGTCCTCTCGTCTCCTCTCTGCCCTCTCGTCTCCTCTCTGCCCTCTCGTCTCCTCTCTGCACTCTCGTCTCCTCGTCTCCTCCTCTCTCTCTCGTCTCCTCCTCTCTGCGCTCAGAGACAGAGAGAGAGAGAGACACACACACATCCACACACACAGACACAGACACACACACACACACACACACACACAGAGACACACACACACACAAAGAGAGACCACATCCACACACACACAGACACAGACACACACACACAGACACACAGAGACAACACACACACACAAACACACACACACACACACACACACACACACACACACACATACACACACACACAATTAAATATCTCCTCTCCTCGCGCTCCACTTTTGCTCTCCCTCTCTGCCTCACCCGTCTCCTCTCCGCTCCTGCCTTGTCTCCTCCTCCTCTCTCGTCTCCTCCTCCTGCCTCTCGTCTCTCCTCCCACTCTCTGGTCTCGTCTCCTCCTCTCTGCCCTCTCGTCTCCTCCTCTCTGCGCTCTCGTCTCCTCCTCTCTGCGTCTCCTCCTCTCTGCACACTCTCGTCTCCTCTCTGCACACTCTCGTCTCCTCCTCTCTGAACACTCTTGTCTCCTCTCTGCGTCTCCTCTCTGCGCTCGTCCTCTCTCCTGTGTGTCTCCCGGTCTCCTCTCCTCCTCTCTGCCCTCTCTTCTCCTCTCTGCACACTCTCGTCTCCTCTCTGCACTCGTCTCCTCCTCTCTGCACACTCTTCTCTCCTCCTCTCTGCACTCTCGTCTCCTCTCTGCACTCTCGTCTCCTCCTCTGTGCTCTCTCGTCTCCTCTCTGCACTCTCGTCTCCTCCTCTCTGAGCCCTCGTTTCCTCCTCTCTGCTCTCTTGTCTCCTCCTCTCGTCTCCTCCTCTCTGCCCTCTCGTCCTCCTCTCTGCCCTCTCGTCTCCTCTCTGCACTCTTGTCTCCTCTCTGCCTCTCTCCTCCCTCTCCTCCTCTCTGCTCCATTCCTCTCCTCTCCTCCACCCTCCATCCTCCCCCTCCCTCCCTCTCCCTCTCCCTCTCTCCTTCCCTCCTCCTCCATTTTTCTGTCTCCCTCCTCTCCCCTCTCTCCTCTCTCCCTCTCCTCCTCTCCTCCTCTCGCACTCCTCTTCCCTCCTCTTGCCTCCTCTCTCGTCCTCCCTCTGCTCTCCTCTCACTGTCTCTCTGTCTCCTCCTCTCGTCTCCCTCTCCTCTCTCCTCCCTCTCTCGTCTCCTCCCTCTCTCCTCTCTCTCTCTCCTCTCCTCTCCTCTTCTCCTTCCTCCTCTCCTTGTCTCCTCCTCTGTCCTCGTCTCCTCCTCTCATCCTCTTTCGTCTCCTCCCCTCGTCCTCCTCCTCCTCTCCCTCTCTCCACCTCGTCTCCTCCCTCTCTCCTCTTGTCTCCCTCCTCCTCTCCTCCTGCCCTCTCCACTGTCTCCCTCTGCCTCGTCTCCTCTCCTCCTCCTCCTCCTCCTCTCGTCTCCTCACTCCACTCGTCTCCTCCTCTCCTCACTCGTCTCCGTCTCCTCCTCTCCACTCCACTCTGTCGTCTCCTCCTCTCCTCGTCTCCTCCTCTCCTCTCCTCTCCTCTGTCTCCTTGTCTCCTCCTCTCCTCGATCTCGTCTCCTCTCGTCCTCTCGTCTCACTCTCGTCTCCTTTTTCCTCGTCTCCTTTCCTCCACTCCTCCTGGGTCACTCGTCTCACTCTCTCCTCTGGGGTCCTCCTCTCTTTGTTCATTCGATCCAGCTTATTGTCACATCCATATGCTCCATTGGCTCCACTCGCGTTGCCAATCGGGGCCAGTCCACCACGGGCAGAGGCTGGATGGATGATGCTTGGGGATTATGTCATGGCGCGGTCTGGTGTGGTCCAGGGCGGTGGCCAGTTCTGTGATGGGGCGTGGGCGTGGATAAGGAAGGGCTGCTGTCACTTCCTTTTCAGGTCCACCTTTTTTTTTTGGTCCATTTCTGTGTCCACTGCTCTCGGTGTGTGTGTGAGTGTGTGTTTATGTGTGTGTGTGTGTGTGTGTGAGAGAGTGTGTCTCTGTTTGTATGTGTGTGTGTGTGTATGTGTTCGTATGTGTGCGTGTGTGTGTGTTTGTATGTGTGTGTGTGTGTGTGTGTGTGTGTATGTGTTTATGTGTGTTTGTTTATCTCTGTGTGTGTGTTTGTATGTGTTTGTGTGTATGTGTGTGTGTGTGTGTGTGACTGTGTCTCTGTTTGTATGTGTGTGTGTGTTGTATCTGTTTGTGTGTTGTTGTTGTGTGTTTGCATGTGTGTGTGTGTTGTGTGTGTGTGTGTGTGTGTGTGATGTGTGTGTGTGAGTGTTGTTTGTGTTGTATGTGTTGTGTGTGTGTTTGTTTGTATGTGTGTGTGTGTGTGTATGTGTTTGTGTGTCTCTGTGTGTGTGTGTTTGTATGTGTGTGTGTACGTGTTTATGTGTGTTTGTGTGTCTGTGTGTGTGTGTGTGTCTCTCTTTGTGTGTGTGTGTGTGTGTGTGTGTGTTTGTATGTGTGTGTGTGTGTCTCTGTGTGTGTGTGTGTTTGTGTATGTCTGTGTGTGTGTCTCTCTGTGTGTGTGTGTGTGTGTGCGTATGTGTGTGTGTGTGTGTGTATGTGTGTGTGTGTGTGTATGTGTGTGTTTGTGTGTGTGTCTCTCTCTCTGTGTGTATGTGTTTGTGTGTGTCTCTCTGTCTGTGTGTGTGTGTGTGTGTGTGTGTGTATGTGTGTGTTTGTGTGTGTGTCTCTCTCTCTCTGTGTGTATGTGTTTGTGTGTGTCTCTCTGTGTGTGTGTGTGTGTGTGTATGTGTGTGTTTGTGTGTGTGTCTCTCTCTCTGTGTGTATGTGTTTGTGTGTGTCTCTCTGTCTGTGTGTGTGTGTGTGTGTGTGTGTGTGCTCTCTCTGTGTGTATGTGTTTGTGTGTGTCTCTCTGTCTGTGTGTGTGTGTGTGTGTCTGTGTGTCTGTGTTGTACGAGTCAGTATGAGTTGTGGTTGTTCAGAGCGACTGCTTTCTGGACGGTCCTCCGTTAAAGGGTCAGTTCACCAGCATCACAAAATAAAAAATAAAATAACAGAGAAAATACACGACCATGATGGCATTTCTTTAAACCAATCACAGTCGTCTTTGGCGGCGCTAAGCTCCGAACGCAGCGACTGTCGCTCTGCTAAATAGTCTCAGGAAGGAACGTGTTTTGGTGGAACATTTACACACCTGCAAAAGAAAACGCCACATACAATATTAAATGAAGTGAACTGTTGACACAATCCAGTACCGTGAGATATTTAAATGAGCTGATACATGGTGAAACCTCATTGGCTCTTACCAGTGTATCTCTGTGTGTACTTCGTCCACAGCAATCCCACCAATCAGTCCCAAAACGGGATCGTGCCTATGTTCCAACATTTCTAAATATTTTTTTTTACTGAAAATTAGGCCCTATGTTCCCACATTTCTAAGATTTCTTTCAAAATTAGGCCCTATGTTCCCACATTTCTAAGATTTCTTTCAAAATTAGGCCCTATGTTCCCACATTTCTAAGATTTCTTTCAAAATTAGGCCCTATGTTCCCACATTTCCAAGATTTCTTTCAAAATTAGGCCCTATGTTCCCACATTTCCAAGATTTCTTTCAAAATTTGGCCCTATGTTCCCACATTTCCAAGATTTCTTTCAAAATTAGGCCCTATGTTCCCACAAATTCAACAATTACTTTCAAAGGATTAGGCCTATGTTCCCACATTTCCAAGATTTCTTTCAAAATTAGGCCCTATGTTCCCACATTTCTAAGATTTCTTTCAAAATTAGGCCCTATGTTCCCACATTTCCAAGATTTCTTTCAAAATTAGGCCCTATGTTCCCACATTTCTAAGATTTCTTTCAAAATTAGGCCCTATGTTCCCACATTTCCAAGATTTCTTTCAAAATTAGGCCCTATGTTCCCACATTTCTAAGATTTCTTTCAAAATTAGGCCCTATGTTCCCACATTTCTAAGATTTCTTTCAAAATTAGGCCCTATGTTCCCACATTTCTAAGATTTCTTTCAAAATTAGGCCCTATGTTCCCACATTTCTGAGATTTCTTTCAAAATTAGGCCCTATGTTCCCACATTTCTAAAATTTCTTTCAAAATTAGGCCCTATGTTCCCACATTTCTAAGATTTCTTTCAAAATTAGGCCCTATGTTCCCACATTTCTAAGATTTATTTCAAAATTAGGCCCTATGTTCCCACATTTCTAAGATTTCTTTCAAAATTAGGCCCTATGTTCCCACATTTCCAAGATTTCTTTCAAAATTAGGCCCTATGTTCCCACATTTCCAAGATTTCTTTCAAAATTAGGCCCTATGTTCCCACATTTCCAAGATTTCTTTCAAAATTAGGCCCTATGTTCCCACATTTCCTTTTTCATAATTTGGTATCAGATTTTATAACCCTTAACCTTAAACATTTTTGTGGGAGGCTAGGGCTTAAATTTAAATGAAATGTAGGAACACAAGACCTAATTTTTAAAATGTCCTAGAAATGTGGGAACATAGAGCTGTGATCCTCCCAAAACATCCCAGTTAGAGAGGAATTGACCTAAACATATTCTTTGTAAATCTTTACAATCATTCACCTGAAAGAACCGAGCAGACCGCCCTTGTTGCACCGTCCTAATCTTTTTCTAAACTTAACATTTTCAGCGTGTAGTTCGCTAGCTACAAGTTTGTTGTTTCCCCGAAGAGAACGGAGTTTGAGAACGGCAGAGAGCGGATGGTACCAAACCGAATCTGTGGATTTATTTTAACAGTTTAAAGGTGCAGTAGGTAAGCCTTATAAAACTAACTTTCTGTCATATCTGCTGAAACGGACCCTATGTTCCAGTAGAACTTGAAGCAGGTCATTAAAATAAGCCTGGAGTGTGATTTGCAAAAATTCACAGCTCCCTGTTCAGATGCACCAATCAGGGCCAGGGGGGGTGTCTAACTGCGTGTCAATCACTGCACATGCACACGCATTCATTCTCCCTTGTGGGGGGAGGGGCTTAGGAGAAGGTTTTAGGCTTCAGCAGAAAGGGGGTGAGGGACTGAGAAGTTGTCGATGTTCAAATTTTTTGACTAAGTCCTGGATCTTCACAATCCTACCTACAGCACCTTTTAATTTAATTTTAAAACTGCACTTTCAAGAACCTCCGATTGTCCTTTTCCAATAATAAAACTGAACTGTGCATCGCAGGATTTATCACAACAACAACAACAAAAGCTCCAACTTTTTACTGAGAATCAGAATCTGTCGTCTGTTTCTTTGTGTGTGGCTGATAAGTATTGATAAAAACGAAAATACAAACCGTGATTTCAGGGGAGCGTGCCTATGTTCCCACATTTCCTTTTCCATAAATTTGTATCAGATTGTATCCCCCTTCTCCCAATTTGGTACCATAACCCTAACCCATAGGGCTGTGGAAACATAGGGCCTAATTTTAAGAAAAATCTTAGAAATGTGGGAACATTGGACTGTGGGAACATAGGGCTGTGGGAACACTGGGCTGTGGGAACATAGAGCTGTGGGAACATTGGGCTGTGGGAACATTGAGCTGTGGGAACATTGGGCTGTGGGAACATTGGACTGTGGGAACATAGGGCTGTGGGAACACTGGACTGTGGGAACATAGGGCTGTGGGAACATTGGGCTGTGGGAACATTGAGCTGTGGGAACATTGGGCTGTGGGAACATTGGGCTGTGGGAACATAGGACTGTGGGAACATTGGGCTGTGGGAACATAGGGCTGTGGGACCATTGGGCTGTGGGAACATTGGGCTGTGGGAACATTGGGCTGTGGGAACATTGGGCTGTGGGAACATTGGACTGTGGGACCATTGGACTGTGGGAACATTGGACTGTGGGAACATTGGACTGTGGGAACATTGGACTGTGGGAACATAGGCAGGCTTCAAAATTAACATTTTCGTCTACCAGATAAATGGCTAATGAATGTTCAAATATTACCAGCCATTCAATAGATTACCATTGGGTTTTTTGGCTGGTGAGTGAAGCAAATCTACCAGCCACTTGCATATTTCACCAGCATTTGGCTGGTAAACGGTGCTAATTTAGAACCCTGAACATAGGGCTGTGGGAACATTGGACTGTGGGAACATAGGACTGTGGGAATATTGGACTGTGGGACGATTGAGCTGTGGGAACATAGGACTATGGAAACATAGGACTGTGGGAACATAGGACTGTGGGAACATTGGACTGTGGGAACATAGGGCTGACCCCGATTTCAGAGAGTGAATGTGTTGGTGGGCAGGAGCAGAGAGCAGGGAGAGAAAACATGAGTTTTTGTGAGTGTGGAGGTAAAGAAAGGACCCGTCCATCTCCTTCAAAACATCCGGAGAAACAGCACCAGAGTGCGGCCCCGGGGCCCGACCTTCCATACACAGCGAAGGAGAAGAGGACTCGGACACAAAGGCAACACAAAGAGAAGACGTGAAAGAGTCCACGGATGTCATCATGTGGAAGCAGCTCTTTGTGCTGCAGCTGTAACGAAATGAATATGTGTGCATTAAGGATGTTTGAAGCGAATCAAAGAGGCTCCGATGTTATATAAGATCCAGAAAGAAAAACATTAAAACGGGAGAAGTTAAATGAAACGCTGGAAGACAGACAGTATAAATATATTAAAACTACAGTGTAGCAAGTCAATGCATTCTCAGGAACGGCTTCCTATGATATTGTACGAAAATGTATGCACAGCAATTCGTATGATATCCTAAATTACGGTTAATAACGGCAACCGTTAAGTTTCACATGACAGTTAAGTTAAGCGTCTTTACAGTTAAATTTACCCGACAAAAGTTGTCCGTCATGCGACAAAAATAATTAAGTTTAGACCCCATAACGACTCAACACATTCTCAAGAACGGGTTCGTACGATATCGTAAGAAAACTCATGCACAACAATTCGTATGACATCCTAAATTACGGAATAATGGCAACTGCTGGCTGGTCACGTAATGATCGGTCACATGACAGTTAAGTTAAGCTTCTTTACAGTTAAATTTTGCCGACAAAAGGTTGATGTTTGGATTAAAACAGTGGTCCCCTTAAGTAGTACTCCCGGGACCCGAATACAACAATGCGTTGTTAAGTTAATGTAGTAATTGTAGTAACATTTGTAACTTTCAACATTCACCAAACCAACACATTCTCACGAACAGATTTGTACGATATTCTACAAAATTAGGCGTCCACCGGCTGGTCACATGACAGTTAAGTTTAGCGTCTTTACAGTTATATTTAGCGTATTTACAGTTATATTTAGCGTCTTTACAGTTATATTTAGCATCTTTACAGTTATATTTAGCGTCTTTACAGTTATATTTAGCATCTATACAGTTATATTTAGCGTCTTTACAGTTATATTTAGCATCTTTACAGTTATATTTAGCACAGAAAAGGTGACTGTGAGCCGGGTACAGAGCACCGAGAGGTTATGGTACTTTCAGCGGCTGTTGCAGTTGAGTTTACCCACAAATGCCATATCACAAAAATAAAGTTTAACACCAAACATGCAAATGATTTATTTTCTCCTCAAAAAACAGGGGTACAAAGAAGTTAGCTTTAAGTAAATACCGACAAAAGTTGTCCATCATGCGACAAAAATAGTTAAGTTTAGACACCAAAACGACTCAAAGCATTCTCAAGAATGTGTTCCTACAATATCGTATTGAAAACTCATGCACAACAATTCGTGTGACATCCTAAATTACGGAATAATGGCGACCGTCAAGTTTCACATGACAGTTAAGTTTAGCGTCTTTACAGTTAAGTTTAGCCGAGAAAAGGTGACAGTGAATCGGGTACAGAGCACCGTGAGATGACGATTGTTTCAGAGACCGAAGAGTTCTGTTAAGCCGACAAAACGTAACGTGTGGCGACGACAGTTAAGTTTGAACCCCAAAACGACTAGTTAAGATTAGGAAAAACGGTTGATATTTGGGTTAAAACAGTGGTTCCCTTAAGTAATACTCCCGGGACCCGAACACAACAATGTGTTGTGAAGTTAATGTAGGATTTAGTGTCTTTATTTTATTATAATGTCTATAAATCGTCTCTTAGTTTAGTTAAGTTTATTTCAGTCATTTGTAACTTCCAACATTCACCAAACCAACACATTCTCACGAACAGATTTGCACGATATTCTACAAAACTAGGCATCCACCGGCTGGTCACATGACAGTTAAGTTTAGCGTCTTTACAGTTATATTTAGCCGAGAAAAGGTGACGGTAAGACGGGTACAGAGCACCGTGAGGTTATGCTCCTTTCAGCGGCCGTTGCAGTTGAGTTTACCCGACAAAAGTTGTCCGTCATGCAACTAAGACAGTTAAGTTTAGACCCCAAAACTACTCAACGAATTCACAAGAACGTACTTCTTTTTTCATAAAAATTACTCCATCACCGATCAGTCAATTATCAAAATAGTTGGTGATTGATTTAATAGTTGCCAACTAATCAATTACTCCTTGCAGCTCTAAAGCTGAGACGTTGGACATATGAGACACAATAATAAAAACGTAGTTTATTTAACCCTTGTGTTGACTGTGTCAAATTGACCCATTTTCAATTTTTGTTTTATATCAGAAAATATGGGACATAGAAATAAGCGACACGAGGGTTAAGCCTATTATTTTAAAAATGAAATACCAGAACAATTGTGTAAGACTGAGTAGTTTTCATTCAGTTATTCTTAATAAGTCTGACCAGCGCGCACACTTTGTTGCCATAAAGGCAGGAAATAAACAGAGCGTGTGTCCGCCCCCAGAGAGAGAGAGAGAGAGAGAGAGAGAGAGAGAGAGGAGGGGGGAGGGAGAGCAAGAAAGAGGATGACAGCTTGTCTCGCATACACAGACATTTTCAGAGGCAGCTAAACGGTCTGAGCAGCACTTTTGACGTCAGGAATAATCATTACAGCCTACTCTCTCATCCGGGTCTCTCTTTGCTCTCCTCCTCTCCCCTCATCCCTTGTGGTTTTAATATCTATTTAATCCACAGCAGCAGCGGAGGCAGCAACAGCAACACGTATGCACACAAGTGAAGAGGGAGAAGCCGAGTGACTCTCTCCATCACCGATCAACATCTATCTGCGTTCGGCTCTTTCCCTTAAAAATATACCGGAGAGGATGTGTGCACCGCGGCTCAACAAGTCTCTTTTGTTTTTCACACATTAAAGTGCGGATGGCTGCGGGATGGAGATAGCCTTGGTGAGCTTTGAGAACGGTGGCGCCAAAGGTAGCGGTGGTGGTGGCAGCGCCGGCAACAATGCCGAGGAGAGCTGCCGAAACGCGCTGGATGTCCCCCATCATCATCATCATCATCAGCCGGGCTTCGTGCAAACTGGACTCGGAGGAGAGGACTACGGTAAAGAGCTGAACACCCAGGGGAGTCCCCATCAGCATCAGCATCAGCATCAGCTGCAACATCATCTGCATCAGAGCTCCTGGAAAATCAACGACATGAACAACACTTTCAGCTGTAGCGAGAACGCCATGGATGCGCTTTTACGCGCGGACCACAGTCCCCATCTGTTTGACGAGGACATGCTGGACATGGACACGGAGAGCAACGAGAGGGTGCTGATCAACATCGCCGGGCTGAGGTACGAGACCCAGCTGGGCACCCTGAACCAGTTCCCCGACACTCTGCTGGGAGACCCCGCCAAGAGGATTAAATACTTTGACCCGCTCCGGAACGAGTACTTTTTCGACCGCAACAGGCCGAGCTTTGACGGGATTTTGTATTTTTATCAGTCAGGGGGGAAGATCCGCAGACCAGTCAACGTGTCCATTGATGTGTTCGCGGATGAGATTAGGTTTTACCAGCTGGGGGAGGAGGCCATGGAGCGTTTCCGTGAGGATGAAGGCTTTATAAAAGAGGAGGAAAAGCCCCTGCCTCAGAATGAGTTTCAGAAGCAGGTCTGGCTCATTTTCGAGTATCCTGAGAGCTCCATGCCGGCTCGCGGCATCGCCATCGTGTCTGTGATTGTTATCACCATATCCATCATCACCTTCTGCCTGGAGACGCTGCCAGAGTTTCGGGATGAGAGGGAGCTTCCAGTCACCAGCCGGCTGGACAACAGCACGGCGCCGCGGTCCTCCCTCACTTTCACCGACCCCTTCTTCATCATAGAGACAACGTGCGTGATCTGGTTCACTTTCGAGCTGTTCGTGCGCTTCTTCGCGTGCCCGAGCAAGTCTGAGTTCTCCAAAACGGTCATGAATATCATCGATATCATGTCCATCATGCCTTACTTCATCACAGTGGGCACGGAGCTGGCGGAGCAGCAGGGCCAGGAGCACCAGAACGGGCAGCAGGCCATGTCGCTCGCCATCCTGAGGGTCATCCGTCTCGTGCGGGTCTTCCGAATCTTCAAACTCTCCCGACACTCGAAGGGGCTGCAGATCCTGGGGCAGACTCTCAAAGCCAGCATGCGGGAGCTCGGCTTGCTCATCTTCTTCCTCTTCATCGGCGTCATCCTCTTCTCCAGCGCCGTGTTCTTCGCCGAGGCGGACGAACCCGAGTCCCACTTCTCCAGCATCCCGGACGCCTTCTGGTGGGCCGTGGTCACGATGACGACCGTGGGCTACGGCGACATGAGGCCGATCACAGTCGGGGGGAAGATCGTGGGCTCGCTGTGCGCTATCGCCGGCGTGCTGACAATCGCGCTGCCTGTGCCGGTCATCGTGTCCAACTTCAACTACTTCTACCACAGAGAGACGGACCAGGATCAGTCCTCGCTGAAGGACGAGCCCAACAGCGGCCGGGCGAGCCCCGAACTGAAGCGCAAAGGGAGTAAGTCGTCGGCGAAATCGCAGGACGTGGAAAACAGCGACGCGAACGGGTCGGCTGAGAAGGCGAATATCAAAGCGAACAGCAGCATGGACTTCAAGAGATCCCTTTACGCTTTCTGCTTGGACACGCGGGAGACAGACCTGTAGTCCTTTCCAAGACCCCCTGACTTTAAAAAAAACTAAAATATACATATATATTAAAGCCCACATAGTTGTTTAGAATAAACCCCCATTAATGGGTTCTTAAGTCTTTGCACATAGCAGTTGGGAGGATCAACACATTTGCAATCCTGAAAAGTTTTAAAAGAGCGGCAGGGGTTGATTTATAAAAAGCACATTTTTAATCCCGCTCATCTGGTTTAAGCACATCCGTTGGAAGTGGAGGTCTGAACAAAAAAAAACAACACAGTGATGCAACTCAGTGGCCCTTTAAAAAGTAGGAACTCCTAAAGAACATTATATGAAACTCATGGATCAATAAAAAGTGGGACATGTCTTGCATGTGCTGCAGATAATCGAGCACGAGCAGGACTTGGAATAATTACTTGACATCTGAGGATTTACAGGACCAACCAGACTCTTTGTACATAAAACGTTAGGAAGCTGTCCGTGTTCAGTCGCCAAATTTTATTTTTCGTACCTACCCTACATTTAGTCATTATGTTTACGCTGAAAAAGTTGCAGCAGTCGTGTACATAAATATATCCCGTTAAGCCTACTATTTATGAATTGGATCATAGTGTTATCGTAGATTTTGAGAAGTATATTTTTGAGATGCCCAGACACCTGTTTTCCTCAGGTTGTGTCAAAGAAGTGAGATATTTTTCCTTTTTGATTTTTTTTTCAGAAGACCTAAAGAGAAGATTTTTAGCCTTTGTCTGTGATCATTTTAAAACTAAAAGAACATTTTTGAATTCTTAAATTAAAAAAAGGGACATTATGTGGGAGTAAGCTGAAGGAATGCCAAGAAACGAGGACAGAGCAAAGACCATCTGGAGACATCAAGCGACATGGACACCAGGTGAGTTACAAAGAGAATAAAGTGCTTATTTATTGGGTTTTAAATGTGATTTTATTTGATGGGAATCCACAGTAATCGTGAGCTTTGTGCAGATACAGGAAACAGCTTAATACGGAAAGAACAAGCTCCTCATGTACGGAGTAACATCAGTGTCAAAATTCAATTCTCGTGTCCAAGTGCCAATATTATTTTCCAATTCTGCTGCTGATATTTGAGCATTTTAACAATACATCGGTCGATATTTCAAGGTGATAGTGATTTACAATTTTCAATTTTATTTATTTTTTTAGTTTTGCAAGTTTTAGTTTCAGTTTTCCAGAAAGGTTTAGATTTAGTTTTTATTTATATATCGTCGTCCAATCGCTGTTTGGGCGAAAACCTTGTATGTCCAAAACTGTTCAACTTTTCAGAAAATGAAAAAAAAGTGTAATTTAAAAAACATTATATTGAGCTATTTACCTTCGAAAAAGTCAAATTTGACCCATTTTCCAAAAGTTTCTATATGAGAACTATATAAAAGAACGTTTGACAAAAAGTGACAAAAATTTCGAAAAAAACATCAAAAACGTGGGGAAATAAATCAACAAAAACATCAGGAAAAAGTGACTTGGATAAAAGAGACAAAAATGTTGAGAAAAATTACAAAAAAAAATAGACAGACAGACGTAAAGGTGGACCAATAGCATTGATTCATGAAAATAAATTAAAATTAATATGAAATTTGGACATACAAGGTTTCTGCTGACAGTGATGATATTTAGTTTTTCTCATAATGTCTCAGAAGTATGCAGCTATATATACAAAATATATGGTTGGAGAGCTGTGTAGGAACGGCCTTCATGTTTACATCTTTGGATTTGGGAATCAACTTCTCACTACCACCCCGAAGAAAACTTTCATTCTGACCCCAGCTGGCTAATATCAGAGTTGAATACCAGTTTCAAGTAAACGCACCATTAAGTCTCGTCTGTGTTGGTATTTCCGACAACGGCAGGCAGTGGTTATAGTCTGTGGCCAGCTAGCTGAGTGTCTTTAGCTGCAGACTGTTGAACGTCCCGGTGTTGTGTGAAATACAGTCACACTGTACACTGTTCAGCTGTCAGAATTTTAACAGTTTTCAAGCCAGCTTACTAGCTAACGGTAGGCTAACGTTACCTGCTGTCAAGCGTAGTGTCACATGCAGCAATGCTTCTGTTGCCTCTTACTGTATGTCCGTTTCGGAGCATCAGAGAGCAGCACAGACATTTAGAAATGCGAAATGAGGACCCGAAATCCACGTTGCTATTCGGTCCGGTAGATACCGGTCAGGTGCCATATTGCAACACATTCTCACTCCCATCGCGTTAAATACAGACGCTTGGGCATGTGTCTTTGGCGTTGTTATTGACGCTAAAAGCTTGGTCGGGACTCTTGGCGTCACTTTTGTGTGGCACAAGACCGGGACAGAATGACATGAACGAATGAAAGTCCTGTCTTTTTTTACCCATCCACCCCAACCTGCCTCCCTACACGGCACTTTGGCCTTTCATACAACTCGCTACTGTTATCTCTCTTAACCCTTTTGTCGTCTTCCCATTGACCACGAACTTGTTGTCCATCTAGGTCAAAAGTGAATTTGAATTTTTGATGTTTTTTTCCAGCGTTTTGGGTCTTTTTTTTATGCTTTTGACACTTTTTTCAACGTTTTATTTTTAAATTCATGGTCAATAAACCTAATTTAAATGACATTATACCTAATTTTTAAGTTAAAAATGCAGAGATTATTAATTATTTTGACTAATAGTAAAGATCAAAGGATGTTGAGTGAATCACAGACTGGTTTATGTCAAAGTTTAGTCAGGACACTGTTTTAAAACTATTTAAACATGGTTATAAAATAGAAACACCCAAAATTCAACAAAAGTAATGATTAATTTTACGTGCAAAGATCGTTGTATGGGTTCCATCCAACGTTCATCCATGCATCCATTTGTAATTTTTGAGTTTAATACTACGTCATCTTACTGCTGCTCTGCCCATTCCATACAGCTGCTAAAGGGGGATTTTTGCATCAGTATCTAACACTGATATCTGTTTAAATAGGAATATAAATGATCTTGTAATGCTTTCAGTTCATTTAATGGTCTCAAACTAAACTGTAACATCTTACCTATAACTCAATATCATTCTTACCATTTACTTTACCTTTGTTTTGACAAGAGTCGACTAAAGGAAGCTACCACCAGTGATTTTAGCTGTGCACGCTACCCTTGGCCATACTCCCTCACCCCTATGTCCCTGCTGTAAAAAACAATCACTGGGTGCTGCTGGTTTTTCGGGGTGTTCACCACATTAACCAGTCTCCCAGATTAACATCAATGCTGTCAACACATCCGGGATCGTACTTCTGTTCTTAACAATAAAACGGCATGCTTCAACGACTCCAAATTATGCAGCAAAAGCTTCTTAAAAGTCCTATTACAAGCTGCTTTTTGGATGCTTTTATATAGGCCTTAGTGGTCCCCTAATGCTGTATCTGAAGTCTCTTTTATATAGACCTTAGTGGTCCCCTAATACTGTATCTGAAGTCTCTTTTATATAGACCTTAGTGGTCCCCTAATACTGTATATGTAGTCTCTTTTATATAGACCTTAGTGGTCCCTTATACTGTATCTGAAGTCTCTTTTATATAGGCCTTAGTGGTCCCCTAATACTGTATCTGAAGTCTCTTTTATATAGGCCTTAGTGGTCCCCTAATACTGTATCTGAAGTCTCTTTTATATAGGCCTCAGTGGTCCCCTAATACTGTATCTGAAGTCTCTTTTATATAGACCTTAGTGGTCCCCTAATACTGTATATGTAGTCTCTTTTATATAGACCTTAGTGGTCCCTTATACTGTATCTGAAGTCTCTTTTATATAGGCCTTAGTGGTCCCCTAATACTGTATCTGAAGTCTCTTTTATATAGACCTTAGTGGTCCCCTAATACTGTATCTCAAGTCTCTTTTATATAGACCTTAGTGGTCCCCTAATACTGTATCTCAAGTCTCTTTTATATAGACCTTAGTGGTCCCCTAATACCGTATCTGAAGTCTCTTTTATATAGACCTTAGTGGTCCCCTAATACTGTATCTGAAGTCTCTTTTATATAGGCCTTAGTGGTCCCCTAATACCGTATCTGAAGTCTCTTTTATATAGACCTTAGTGGTCCCCTAATACTGTATCTGAAGTCTCTTTCCCGAAATTCAGCCTTGGTGCAGAACTACAGCCACTAGAGCCAGTCCCACAATGAGCTTTCCTTAGGATGTACCATTTCTGTGTCTGTAACTTTAAATGCTATTGAGGTGGAGAGAGGGGGGGGCAAGTTGGAGGGTGAGGGTGTGGCCTTGACCGGCTTACCATGGGCAAAGCATACAAAGGTGAAGTAACCTTGCTCCTTATGACCTCATAAGGAGAAGATTCCTGATTGGTCCATCTGAGCTTTCATTTTCTCAAAGGCAGAGCAGGATACCCAGGGCTCGGTTTACACCTATCACCATTTCTAGCCACTGGGGGACCATAGGCAGGCTGGGGGAATGCATATTAATGTTAAAAAACCTCATACAGAATTAGTCATGTCATGGGAGCTTTAATTTCCACTTTGAATGTAAAGTTAAACCACCACCTGAGCATCGCCCAAGCGTTCCAAATGCTTTCTCTCACCAAAGTCACTTTTGTATACTAATTAGACATATAAATGCCCACGTACAGGTATTAAAATTCCCACGTAGAGTCTTACATGTGTATCAATGAATTCTATTTGCACTTTTGGGGGCGACTGCCAAAGGAAAAGCACCGCGAAAAGACAGGAAACGGAGTCCGAATAGGAGTGTTCGGATATGACCAATACCAGGGATCATGGACACCGTGAGTTACGTTAACTTTCTGGGTGAAAACTGCTTTTAAAAGATAAAGATGCTCGAGCTAGAGCTTTGATTCTCTGTCTGGACTTGATTGGGCTGGGATGTTGTCTTTCAAAATTCCCACGGTCTTGACACAGCTTGGGTTCGTGCAATTTGTTCTTATTTACCCAAGAGACAAATAGGCACAGAAATGAGAGGTTTGCACATTTTTGTGAAAAAGGTCAGCCCATGAATACAGCCCCAAAACATGATCACTGATGTGGACAGGGGGGAAGGGGGGAAAGGAGGGGGTACATGTATTTTTAGCCATACAGTGAAGCACTCAGTTGACCTCTTTCATGCAAATATTTTGTTGTTCTTGAGTGATGGGGGAGAGCTGCGAACGCAAGACAAAACGAAAGGCGTTCCAGTTCAAAAGTCAGGCATCTAAAAAATGAGAAATTGCTTTTTTTTTTGTGCCAAATCATCTTTCCTCGACTGTTGCTGATCTCATCATCCCTCAGCACTCCTGCATTTAATCATTTCAGAGGCTCTTCTGTTGATTTCGGTGAGCGATCCAGGTCTCCTCGCTGCCCGAATCCGGTTACATTACGTAACGTTTTGTTTATTCATCGTCTTTTCTTTTTTTTTTTTTCTCACTCGCTACAGTATGTGCACTTCATAACCACGACAACGGTTGCTATTTGCATGAAGAAAACAGTCATTTAGCATCATCTCTGCTGTGTTGAGCTTATTGTGCCAGTGAGCAGAGAGCTGCAGGACAAAAATCTGTCCTGCAGATCCAAGGTGGCCTCACCTACGCTGACACGCCGCCAGCAGTGCAGCATCTGGACGCAGTCAACCAGAAGCCAATGTACATGTTAGCCTGCATCTTTTATTACTCTCATCTGATTTCACTCGGTAATTATAGCCCCCATCACCATCTCCTCTCGTTTGTGTCGACGCCGAAGCGCCGTGCATGTGTTGAGGATTGAATTTTTACAGTGGAGACAGAAGTTGTCAAGAAGCTGTAGACTTGTCTTTGACCCGACTGAGGCTCTGGCCAGCAGGGACACTACGTTGGACAAAAGGGTTAGGGTTAGTTAGTTACTTTTAGCGTGTATAGAGCCAGCATATCTCCACCAGACTCCATGTAAATAATCAGGACTTTTAGCGTGTATAGAGTCAGCATATTTCCACCAGACTCCATGTTAATAATCAGGACTTTTAGTGTGTATAGAGCCAGCATATCTCCACCAGACTCCATGTTAATAATCAGGACTTTTAGCGTGTATAGAGCCAGCATATCTCCACCAGACTCCATGTTAATAATCAGGACTTTTAGCGCGTATAGAGCCAGCATATCTCCACCAGACTCCATGTTAATAATCAGGACTTTTAGCGTGTATAGAGCCAGCATATCTCCACCAGACTCCATGTTAATAATCAGGACTTTTAGCGTGTATAGAGCCAGCATATCTCCACCAGACTCCATGTTAATAATCAGGACTTTTAGCGTGTATAGAGCCAGCATATCTCCACCAGACTCCATGTTAATAATCAGGACTTTTAGCGCGTATAGAGCCAGCATATCTCCACCAGACTCCATGTAAATAATCAGGACTTTTAGTGTGTATAGAAAGGCAAAAAGGCAGACAGACTTAATTCATTCAGGAGACACTAAAAGTTTGTCGATCACAGCAAATAATAGGAACTGGAAAGAGGATATGAGGATAAAATGAGACTGAAACTGTTACGTAATTAATTTTCCTCTACAGTCTGCTAAAAAGAAAACCCCATCACAGTGAGCTGCAGCGGAGGTTATATCTGTAAACAGCAGAGATAAGACGCTCCAACTTTCTCCTTTTTTTATACCTTGTATTGTAGTTTTCATTCCTGAAAGAGTGGCAGATGTGAGAGTATATGTATGCTAATAGTGGCTGAGGGCAATATGAGAGTCAACAAAACCAAATGTTCTCATTTACAACCCACAAATATGACGTGAAATGAAACGAAGGGCTCATATGAATTGGGACTACATTAACTACACTTCTCATAATGTTGCTGACCTTTTAAAAATGTACAAATCTTTCTAACACGTTTATTTATAGCTTAGGCAAATATTTTTCTTGGTATTTCCCTTTTTCATGAATTGAATTCAAGATATTTAACTTAAGAACATATAACTTTAATCAAATCTATAATTTTTACGCTCTAATAATGCCTTAAACTTCGGTTTTCTTGCACAGAGATGAAACTGATATCCATCTTTTCATGCGACTGGGAAAGACGCCAGCTGACAAAAGGGTTTCATGAAACGGACTGTTGGAATAGAATAAAATGCCTTTTATTGTCATACACATGTACAATGAGATTAAAAATAACTCTATTTCCACTGCCAACATGTACGTAAAATAAATATAACAACATAAAATCAGTAGTGCAAAAAGAAAGGGGGGTAAGGTGCACAGTTCTGAGACGCTATATACTGTACTGGTACGTATTTAAAGAAATATATGGTTTTATATACAGTGTGATATGCAGTGTGGGTTACTGCACATTATTTGAATACTGGCCAATAGTGGTGATCATACTCAATGAGTAATAGATATTGGAGAATGAGAGTAATGATATTGCACAGTATACAGATATTGCACAGTAATGGAATTGCACTGTATTAATAGTATTAAATATTGGTGGGTAGAAGAAAGTCTGGGGATTGGGGGGTTAGACTGTGAAGTCAGTGCATGTGATAGTTCAAAGTGGTTATGGCTTTTGGAAATCTGAATCTGAATCCGTTAATCCTTGTTCTGATGCACCTGTAGCGCCTCCCTGAGGGCAACAGTTCAAACACATCAAAGCCAAGACCTATAATACCTTCGAAGTAAAGAAGCAAAATCTAGAAAATGTCTGATTGAGTAGAGCGCTGGTGAGAAAACAATCACTCACAAATTGAATTAAGTAAGCTATTCTCGACCTTTTGATCGAAACACATGATCATCATCATCAGTAGATGGAGTCAGCTGTCATGGAGTAGTACATCTTCAAAATTTTACTGACTTCTCGTGATCTTTGAAGTTGTTGTTGTTGTAAGACTTGCAGACATAACGCATATTTTACGGCTGAGCTTAAAGGGATATTTCGAGAAACCGAAAATGATTCGTCACACACTGGGGTGGCTAAATCATATGTGCGTTGATCAGACTTGTCAGTGTGTGTTGAGGCGGTGTGAGAGTCCCGTACAGGAAACAGGAAACATCACTGCCTCTATCGCTGCCACAAGAACATTTTAAAACACCAAACACAAGCTCTGAACTGCCCGGGAGTTTGTGGAACAGCTGACAGTTTCCTTAGTCCCTCCGTGCCTTTCCTTTCTCTCTTTCTCCGGAAATGGAGCTGCCTTCAAGTGCAGTCGGGAAATGTTGAGATCTATAAACGATGTAACTGTGAAATATAAAGTCTACTTGTTCTACATTGGGGGATTAAAGAAAACAGGATGGCACTCAAATGGGCCATTTGAGTGATACTCCCATACACCGCACAACCCTGCAGGGAATGTGCGCTTTTTCGGGTCTGAAATCACCGTTAGTTGCAATAAAATTAAATAATTTGTCCACAAGCTTTTGGCCATGTAATGCAACGACTACAATGCGATCACATGGCCACCTATTCCCAGCTGTTTGGTTTTATCAGACTAAACTGCTCCCCAACCCTCGGTATCTGCTGGACGCATCAATTAGCCGGATATATCGGGCCTATCCACGAGCTCTGGGACGCCGTCCAACAGTCGTGAATAAATTCTGTCAAAGCCGAAGCTGCTGCTGTGTAATCTGGTGAACTGGCGGCCGCTCTGCAGATCCCAATTAGGGAAAGCCGTCTGCTGCAGCTCGACCAACACTGCCAAGGACCAGTATCATCCACAGATACATGAAACAAGCTTTAGATTTTCTACTATTTTCTACTTTTATTAGTCATTTAAAGAGTGTAATTTATCCCGAGAATTTTTGCTGAACGCTGTAACCGGCAGCCGCCAACCGGGCTGCAATGTAATCCTATAGGGCATCATAGATTTTGTCCACTAAAAGTTCTGTTTTTGCCGCTGACAGACTCAGATTATTATTCTAAGTGTCTGACAACATTATGGAAAGGATCCCTACAGAGATAGAGTGCGTATAAGATCTTATATTTTGAATAAAAGAGCGTACGAATCCTTTTGTTTCAAACACCACCCGACTCCATGTAAATAATCAGGACTTTTCGCTGTATAGAGCCAGCATATCTCCACCAGACTCCATGTAAATAATCAGGACTTTTAGCGTGTATAGAGCCAGCATATCTCCACCAGACTCCATGTAAATAATCAGGACTTTTAGCGTGTATAGAGCCAGCATATCTCCACCAGACTCCATGTAAATAATCAGGACTTTTAGCGTGTATAGAGCCAGCATATCTCCACCAGACTCCATGTAAATAATCAGGACTTTTAGCGTGTATAGAGCCAGCATATCTCCACATGTAAATGTGTGAATTAAGGGTTTATTTCAACCAAACCAGAGTGATGATTGTTGGAACAGTGGAAAGATGAACCAAGACGGCTTTTGATAGTTTTATTTTGTTCCTGTTGACTTTGAATGAAGTGTGTTTTACGATGATAAAAGTCCTGATTATTTACATGGAGTCTGGTGGAGTTTGGTGATGGGCTGTCAGGGATGTTTCATATTAAACAAAAAGGATCTTACTCTTTAACTAAAAGGTCTATCTCTGTAGGGATCCATCCCATAATGTTGTCAGACACTTAGAATAATAATCTGAATCTGACAGTGGCAAAAAAAGAACTCCACTCCACTTTTAGTGGACGTAAATTGAAGGTGAGCAATTGCCTATTGACGTTACATTGCTGCTTGTTTTGCTCCTTTATCAAAATCTGTGTTGCCCTTCACAAACTTGTCCTTTTTTATGAATATTTACAACCACCATCAATTTCAATTATTCCTATTGGCTTGAAATTTTACATTTCTGCTTGCATGAACTGAGACTCTCCATATTCATGCGTCAATGCACATTGGAGCTGCTTTGGAGCCACAAACCAAATCCCAACTAGTTAATTATCCTCCGGACAGCTGCAGTCTCCTTTTCTTTCTCTCTCCTTTCCGTCGGGTGGGGCGCGTGCCCGCTCGTGGTGTGAAGCACGCGTCCACGCCACTCTCCGACATGAACTCCAACAACCACGGCTGATAGATGCCCTTTTGTACACCTTAGTCTTTTGAAGCATGAAGGCTACCGTAGCTGCAGTACGTACCTCGCCTGCGTGGCGAGAGAGTTCATTGTAATATATGATCTCAACACTAGATGGGAGAAATTCCTACACATTGGACCTTTAAATATTCAAATAATATTCACATATTTAATGCTCAAATACAGCCTGTTAAATATGTACTACACTACTCAAGGCTTCTGCATGGTACGTAACGTTAGCTCCGTGATGTTGTACTAACGTTACTCGATACGTAACGTTAGCTCCGTGATGTTGTACTAAAGTTAATCGGTACGTAACGTTAGCTCCGTGATGTTGTGCCAACGTTACTCGCTACGTAACGTTAGTTCCGTGATGTACTAAAGTTACTCGGTACGTAACGTTAGCTCCGTGATGTTGTACTAAAGTTACCTCGGCACGTAACGTTAGCTCCGTGATGGTATTAACGTTACTCGGTACGTAACGTTAGCTCTGCGATGTTGTACTACACTCGTACGTGCGTACGTTAACGCTAGTTCGTGACGTTGTACTAACGTTACCCGGTACGTAACGTTAGCTCCGTGATGTTGTACTAACGTTACCCGGTACGTAACGTTAGCTGCGTGATGTTGTACTAACGTTACCCGGTACGTAACGTTAGCTCCGTAATGTTGTACTAACGTTACCCGGTACGTAACGTTAGCTCGGCGGATGTTGTACTAACGTTACTCGATACGTAACGTTAGCTCCGTGATGTTGTACTAAAGTTACCGGTACGTAACGTTAGCCTGTGATGTTGTGCCTAACGTTACCGCCACGTAACGTTAGCTCCGTGATGTACCAAAAGTTACCGTACGTAACGTTAGCTCCGTGATTTTGTACTAACGTTACTCGGTACGTAACGTCAGCTCCGTAATGTTGTACTAAAGTTACTCGGTACGTAACGTTAGCTCCGTAATGTTGTACTAAAGTTACCCGTACGTAACGTTAGTCTGCGGATGTTGTACTAAAGTTACTCGGTACGTAACGTTAGCTCCGTGATGTTGTGCTAACGTTACTCGGTACGTAACGTTAGCTCCGTAATGTTGTACTAAAGTTACTCGGTACGTAACGTTAGCTCCGTGATGTTGTACTAAAGTTACTCGATACGTAACGTTAGCTCCGTGATGTTGTACTAACGTTACTCGATACGTAACGTTAGCTCCGTGATGTTGTACTAAAGTTACTCGGTACGTAACGTTAGCTCCGTGATGTTGTACTAAAGTTACTCGGTACGTAACGTTAGCTCCGTAATGTTGTACTAACGTTACCCGGTACGTAACGTTAGCTCCGTAATGTTGTACTAACGTTACCCGGTACGTAACGTTAGCTCCGTAATGTTGTACTAACGTTACCCGGTACGTAACGTTAGCTCCGTAATGTTGTACTAACGTTACCCGGTACGTAACGTTAGCTCCGTAATGTTGTACTAACGTTACCCGGTACGTAACGTTAGCTCCGTAATGTTGTACTAACGTTACCCGGTACGTAACGTTAGCTCCGTGATGTTGTACTAACGTTACCGGTACGTAACGTATTCGCACGTTGTACTAAAGTTACTTGGTACATAACGTTACTCGCGTGATGTTGTACTAAAGTTACTCGATACGTAACGTTAGCTCCATGATGTTGTACTAACGTTACTCGATACGTAACGTTAGCTCCGTGATGTTGTACTAAAGTTACTCGGTACGTAACGTTAGCTCCGTGATGTTGTACTAAAGTTACTCGGTACGTAACGTTAGCTCCGTGATGTTGTACTAACGTTACTCGGTACGTAACGTTAGCTCCGTGATGTTGTACTAAAGTTACTCGGTACGTAACGTTAGCTCCGTGATGTTGTACTAACGTTACTCGGTACGTAACGTTAGCTCCGTAATGTTGTACTAAAGTTACTCGGTACGTAACGTTAGCTCCGTGATGTTGTACTAACGCTACTCGATACGTAACGTTAGCTCAGTGATGTTGTACTAAAGTTACTCGATAAGTAACGTTAGCTCCGTGATGTTGTACTAAAGTTACTCGGTACGTAACGTTAGCTCACAATGCCTTGCCCGTAACTTATTGTTCATCAGACATGAGAAGAGGGAGATTAGCTAACGTTAGCTAACCTAAAAATTCACATATGAATAGTAATTTCAGCGTTCGAATAGTATTGATTTTTTTACTTTTCGAATTATATTCCACTTTCGTAATTCGTTCCAACAGCCCTTTATAACTCTACTGTCCTTCAGGTTTGCTGTTGAATTGGTTCTATGGAAGTATTACAGAGGTTTTTAAGCAACACAACTCCAACATTTTGGGAAAATTTCCCATAAGCCATCTCAGGATATAAAGACATGTTATGACAGCCGTGCAACCTGAGAGGTAAAGGCCACGGGAGGTGATTGGCCCAGGGGACTCCAGTCCAGAACAACAACTAAACTAATTGGTATCAACTGTCAGATTGGCAAAGGGAATAACTTACCTGTTCTTGTGACAGTCGACGAGCTCGGCGCATCACGCTAACCATGACCAACGGTCCGTTCCTAGCAGCTTATTTCAGATGTAAACAAAACTCAAAACCAAACTTAACAACTTCAGTCCTCTGCAGCATCTTCTTTCACCTGCTTTCTCTTTTCCAACAAGTCCTCCAAACCGTACGACAGTATCTGTAGTTTGTTTCTATCCTCTAATACAGTGGTTTTCAAACTTTTTTCAATAATGTACCCCTTTTTAATTGTTTCTTTAAGCCAAGTACCCCTAGCCTGACAAGCCAGACCCACATCCAGATGTTGGGTCTGGGAACTCACCATTGACGGAGCTCAATCCGAGGGGCGGGATAAACGGTTGTCTTTAAAATTCTCTCTGCACGCAATAGGATAGCTCTACAACCAATCAGAGCAACGAAGAAGGTAGAGAAGCTAGTTGATAGATTAAACTTTTGCTATATCTCCGTATCCTTGTAACTGAAAAAACAAACATTTAAATGTTGATGAGAAAAGGAGGCAAAAACTGTAAAAAAAGACAAAAACTTGGAACAAGATGGTAGAAAGAAGGAAGTAAGGCAAGAATAGATCAAAACAGTATCAAAAACTTAAAAAACAGTGACATAACTTTGAAAAAAATTAGAAACTTGTAAAAAGTAGTAGAAAGTAGGGCTGGGTAATATATCGATATAATATCAATATCGTGATATGAGACTAGATATCGTCCTAGATTTTGGAAACTGTAATATCGTAAATGGCTTAAGTGTTGTCTTTTCCTGGTTTTAACGCTGAGAAACCTAAGGCCATTTTTACAATTCCTTTTCCGTCTGGTTTTATTTTCTAAAAAAGCTTGTAAAAAATCAACCCTGTTTTCTATAGTCAATCAATGTACATCATTTTTTTTCAGGAAAAATTGGGCTATTAGAATATTTGAGGTGTAGTGAGGTCAATTGAATGTACAAAAAGGTTGTATGACCTTAAAAACAAATAAATAAAACGGAAAATGAATCTCACAGATATTTATTGATATCACACACAGAACAATAAATGCTAAGCCAATCTCCTGTCTAAATCAGTTCCCATATGTCTTGGGTGTCAAACTTTGAAGAAATAAACATTATAACTTATATAGTTGACAAAATATATACATTTTTTCCTAAAAAAGTCCAGACGCTTTTGCCAATAATCAAAACAATGTCAAATTTATTGATATCACACACACAGCAAGCATTTGTGTTGTCTAAAACAGTTTTCCTATATATTTGGAGTCATCCAGTACAAAAATAAACATAATGAACATTATAACTCATATAAATGACAAACTATTTACATTTCTTCAAAAAAAGGCCCAAATGTATCCCAAATATCTAAACAGTGACGCCATTCTTCTCTGTAGAACGGTCATAGACCGTAGTTATCTCTCTTTTTCACTTTACTCTTTGTTCTCGCTCCTATTTCCTATTTGGCTAGTAGTCCTTACCTAGCTACTGTCAGGGCACGCCCTCATACTCTGCTTCTGACTGGCTAGTAGTCCTTACCTAGGTACTGTCAGGGCACGCCCTCATACTCTGCTTCTGACTGGCTAGTAGTCCTTACCTAGCTACTGTCAGGGCACGCCCTCATACTCTGCTTCTGACTGGCTAGTAGTCCTTACCTAGCTACTGTCAGGGCACGCCCTCATACTCTGCTTCTGACTGGCTAGTAGTCCTTACCTAGCTACTGTCAGGGCACGCCCTCATACTCTGCTTCTGACTGGCTAGTAGTCCTTACCTAGGTACTGTCAGAGCATACCCTCATACTCTGCTTCTGACTGGGTAGTAGTCCTTACCATGAGCGTGACTAGAGTCTCTCAAAATCTGACGAAAATCTTTTAAACTGACCTTTGTTGATCTGATATGAAGACATATTCAGACACTGCACACATATGCACACACACACACACACACACACACACACACACACACACACACACACCACACACACACACAGACACGGCCTAGTTCTCTCTTAAAATGTTTTCAGAAACATGTCTCGGTGAACTATTTTAGTCCAATATGAGATTGGATTCTGAACGAGCCGCCATGACAGTCTGGCTTTGAATTTCCGGAGAAACCAGACCCCCCATGTGACGCGTTCGTCCAATCAGCTGCCGGTTTAAATTTTTTGGGCGACAATACAGAGTAGCGGCGCCTGCTGTTATGGAGACGCATTAGGTCTCGTCTCTTCGGTGTGTTCTGAGGAACTTTTTGGACCAACTCTGGGACACTGATCAGTCCCACTGGCTTAACTGCTTTTAGGTTTCTTTAAAAATTGCCTTTGAATTGGCCGGGTTGGCTCAGTTGGTGGAGCAGGCGCACATAGAGGTTTACTCCTTGACAGAGAGGCCGCGGGTTCAACTCCGGACCTGCGGGCCCTTTGCTGCAAGTCATTCCCCTCTCTCTCTTCCCTTTCATGTCTTCAGCTGTCCTGAGGAATAAAGGCCTAAAAATGCCCCCAAAAAATAATCTTAAAAAATTTGCCTTTGAGGTTTTCTCTTTCCAAATGACATTCCCATCAGTCGTTGTCTGTTTCTGAACGCCTCGCGTTGGCATGGTTGCAAGATTTGAGGCCCGAACTTTAAGCTGTGTCCTCAAAACTTGGAAGAGATTAAAAAAAACTTTGTCTGCTGACAGAACTATCCCATCACAGCTGTCAGGTTGACTGACATCTCATTTTACTGAGCGCTCAGAGAGATGGCAAAATATGTCTCCGTGACTAATCCGAACCGCTCTACATAAACTCAGCGCACGCACGTAAATAAACACAACTAAGAAGTACAGTATTGACGTTTGATGCATTATCATGTTGCTATTTTTACCCTCATAAATGCATTTAATCCGAGGCCTGGGTGGGTTGTGTGTAATGCTTTGCGTGACCCACCAGAAGTATTACTGAGTAGTCTTTGTGGCACAACTAATTAACGCTGCTGCTACCACACAAACCCATCAACCTTGATAAGTGCTATTAAAACATGAAATATTAATGTGTGACGCTGTAGCTCGGCTGGAGACAGATAACTGACGCTTAGTACCGGCTGCAGTGGTCGAACACGAGGCTGTCGAGCACTTTTTTTCCTGTGATTTCTGAGGGTGAGGTGATTAGTGTGAGCTTCTTTCTGCAGCCCTCCTGACTCCTACAACCCGTGCTCGGCTCGGAAAGCGCTGGAAGCGGGAGAGACAATGCAATGAGGAAGTTACATAACTAACACACACACACACACACACACACACACACACACACACACACACACTGGCAGTCCTCAGCTGCAACCTCCACTGCTGCTGAAAACAGTGGGGAAAGCAGTGAGGGAGCAAAGATGGGGCTGAGCTCGTCCTGGCTTACAGAGTGAATGACAGGCGATGACCCTGTAGAAGAAACGTGTTCTCCATTTCCAGGAGCTTTTAAAATATCTTTAAAAAGGACAAAAGCATGACGATGAACACTGTGTTTCTAAAGCCTGCTTAGAGAAAGGTGGTGGTCATGGCTATGGGAGGCCTATTTCGTTTTTTTAGTATTTTCTGTCATACCTGAAGTACGCTCACTGTAATCTGGACACTTCAGCCGACACACAGCATCAATGTGTGGAAAGACAAGCCTGGTTAGTTTATCTGTCTCTGGGTGCAGGTCTTACACACATATTAAAGTTTGATTGATACATTTTGGGTCAGTAGACACAGTGTCCGGATATCGTGAGAGCTCACGGTAATCTGGACGGCTGTGAATTTTCAGCCACATTCACGTCAGCCAAAGTGCCTCTGGTTTAATGTCTGTATACCTTCAAGAAATCAAAATATTTGAAAGAAGTAAGTCATAAATATTCTATGGGACTTTAAGAACATTTCTGTCATTTTAAATGGTGGGTGATCACGTTTTAAAGTGCTCATATTCTGCTCATTTTCAGGTTCATATTTGTATTTAGAGGTTGTACCAGAATAGGTTTACATGGTTTAATTTTCAAAAAACACCATATTTTTGTTGTACTGCACATTGCTGCAGCTCCTCTTTTCACCCTGTGTGTTCAGCTCTCTGTTTTAGCTACAGAGTGAGACATCTCACTTCTGTTACGTCTTTGTTGGGAGTCGCACATGCTCAGTAGCTCGGTAAGGACTACTAGCCAGTCAGAAGCAGAGTATGAGGGCGTGCCCTGACAGTACCTAGGTGAGGACTACTAGCCAGTCAGAAGCAGAGTATGAGGGCGTGTCCTGACAGTACCTAGGTAAGGACTACTAGCCAGTCAGAAACAGAGTATGAGGGCGTGCCCTGACAGTACCTAGGTAAGGACTACTAGCCAGTCAGAAGCAGAGTATGAGGGCGTGCCCTGACAGTACCTAGGTAAGGACTACTAGCCAGTCAGAAGCAGGGTATGAGGGCGTGCCCTGACAGTACCTAGGTAAGGACTACTAGCCAGTCAGAAGCAGAGTATGAGGGCGTGCCCTGACAGTACCTAGGTAAGGACTACTAGCCAGTCAGAAGCAGAGTATGAGGGCGTGCCCTGACAGTACCTAGGTAAGGACTACTAGCCAGTCAGAAGCAGGGTATGAGGGCGTGCCCTGACAGTACCTAGGTAAGGACTACTAGCCAGTCAGAAGCAGGGTATGAGGGCGTGCCATGCTAGCAGCTAGGCGAACATTATAACGTGTGATACAAAGTGACGAGCGTTTGTCTCGACAACGGCACGGGACACACCGAACAGACTCGAGTCACCGACCTCGCCAGACTGTCCAACGACCGATTATCGGCGTGGTGTATGTCCGGGCCTTAAGGTCACTCTCGGTCATAAATCAAAGATTTTCGCATGAGGGTTTAATTTCTTTTCAAGCTACGGGAATTAACCTTCTTTTGTTCTAATCGAGTCGGCACGACAGCAGGGGTTGGCTCCGAGACGGATAAACAAAAGGTTTCTTCCTGCCGAGTGACAAAAGCAGGGCTGACCCCTTGACCATTTGGAACAAAGACCGACATGATCTAATTATCTTGAGAAACTTGGCAATCGGTATGACAGAGAAGGATATTGATTCGGTCTAACAGTATTGATACAATCCTTCCACCTTAAAAGGAACAAGCCGACTTATTGGGACTTTATCTTATTCACCGTAACCCCCAGAGTTAGACTAGTCCATACATACCCTTCTCATCTTTGTGAGTGCTGTAAGGCTGTCTGACGGCTCTAGCAGCAGCAGGCCAGCACAGAACAGGCAGGTGAATGGTTCCAGTAATCCTACTGCTCCGAATAAGTGACAAAATAACGCCAACATGTTCCTATTTACATGTTGGGATTTGTAGAATCACAGCGTGTATAAAAAACAACGTAACATGACACACAGCCATCTTCTAATCGTAAACAAACCGGGAACTATATTCTCAGGCGGAAGAATATAGTACTTGGGCGGAGTGATTTGCTTTGCAGCAAGCCTGTCTGAGAATATAGTATCTATAAATTCTTTTAAGAACAGGTTGGATGCATTTTGCTTGTCAAAAGGTGTAATGTATAATTATAAAGCTTGTCAGTCATTTATGTAACTTATTTATGAATTTTTATAAAATTTCAATCATGAAATGAATGTGTTTTATGAAAAAAAAAACATGTTAAAATGTGAATATATACATATCTATCTATCTATCTATCTATCTATCTATCTATCTATCTATCTATCTATCTATCTATCGGACGGAGACAGTTGCAGCAGCCATGGGCAGTATGAGAAATAAAGTGTTTTTTGAACATTAAAGCATGTAAACAGATTGTTCTAGTAGAAACACAAAATACAATATGAACCTGAAAATGGAATACATTAATGTCTTCTTTAAAATAAACCAGTGTTTACTGTAGATGATGGGATGCAAATGGCCGTCCCCCGGTGACAAAAATACGTAGTTTGACATTGATTTCCAAAAGAACCATTTTGAGACAGGGGTCAGTAATTATGTTCAAATGTAGGCCAATGGGGGGGGGCAACAAAGTTTTTATAGGCCCGGTGGAGATGCAGCCCTTATATGTTTGTTTTGTGACTTTTATTTCTAAAAAACAGATGTATGATATATTGGTGGTAACCAAGGGCAGAAGCCATTTTCTTAAAAGGCCCAAAAAGTATCTGTGTTTGTTTGGACTAGGCCTTAGAGAAGTTTAATCGCGGTAGAACAATGGAAATGTGAGTGTGATTGTAAACGCTGAAAAGCAGTTGAACTTGGCCGATCAAATACAAGCAAGCACACATTCTAGTGATACGCGAAAATTAACGAAACAAATGTTTTTGAACGACTCTTTTAAACTAGGGATGCACCGAATCCAGACTTTTGGGGTTTTCGGCTAAATCCTGAATCCCCTGGTTGAGATGGTGCTGACTCCTCCTCCCATCCTCAGTCCATGAACCCAGTAAACACATGAATGAAGTAAACAGGGACTGTCCTTCCTTTGCTGTACCTGAAGTTGCTGCATTCTGGCTGCTGTCTGGAGATTCCTTCGTGCACAACTCGTATTCTTTCAGATGTTTCAGACCAGATGTTGTAACAGCGGCCATGTTGTGTATAGTTTAGGGTCCTCGCCACCACCAGACCAATCAGCATTGAACAGACTGAACATGTAGCTGGATTTGAATGGCCTTCTTTCGACTGAAAGTTCTGCCAAACAACTTTACATTACAGACATTACACTTGGACATTACAGACATTACAGTTGCACATTACAGACATTACAGTTAGACATTACAGTTGGACATTACATTTGGACATTACAGACATTACAGTTGGACATTACAGACATTACAGTTAGACATTACAGTTGGACATTACAGTTGGACATTACAGACATTACAGTTAGACATTACAGTTGGACATTACAGTTGGACATTACAGACATTACAGTTAGACATTACAGACATTACAGTTAGACATTACAGACATTACAGTTAGACATTACAGTTGGACATTACAGACATTACAGTTAGACATTACAGACATTACAGTTAGACATTACAGTTGGACATTACAGACATTACAGACATTACAGTTAGACATTACAGTTGGACATTACAGACATTACAGTTGGACATTACAGACATTACAGTTAGACATTACAGTTGGACATTACAGACATTACAGTTGGACATTACAGACATTACAGTTGGACATTACAGACATTACAGTTAGACATTACAGTTGGACATTACAGACATTACAGTTGGACATTGCAGACATTACTGTTGGACATTACAGTTAGAGATTACAGACATTACTGTAAAGTAAACTTTTTCTGCTCACCAGATCCATGTCCACTTCCTCACAGCCTGCTGCATTGAACGCTCCACCTACGTAAACACCTTCCTGTAATCAACGGCGCCGTCATTACGGTGCAAGCGTAGCGCGCCGAGTGCAAGAGTAGGGTTCGGTTCGCCGGGAAAAAGACTCGTCAGAAACCGAACCCTCTCAAAAAGCCCAAAATTCAGCCGAATCAGAAGCCAAATCCTGATTCGGTGCATCCCTGCTTTGAAGTGTCAGCCTGTTGGACGTACCGAGTGCTCATGCATCCCAGAGTTTTCCCCTTCATACTGCCCACACACTCGCTGTTACCGTGGGATACTGCACGCTCCCTGTTAAGGCGGTGCAGTCGCTCGAAATATAGGAACCTGGACAACCAATGAATGAGCGGGAATCATTGTCTTGAAATCGTCGATTCAGGGGTTATTGTTAATTGAGCTCATGCAGCAGAACTTCATACTATGGCAGAGGGTCGCAAAGGGCCGCACTGGAAAATGAAACCTAACGTTTAGTGGCTTTTATTTCATAGAAAAAGTAAAATACCTTTGACTGTATTACTGCATGTCATTTATTTTTTAGTTTTTTCAGCATTTTTGTTGTTTTTTCCAACTTGTTTGTTCTTTGTCGACATGAAGCTCTACAAAAGTCAGCAAAAAACATCCTTAGTCATCATAGACTTTAGCAAATCAAGCAAAACAATGATTAAATTTTTTTAAAAAAACCCTTTTTTTTTTCTTTTTTTTTTTTGTTTTTTTTTTTTCCCAAAACCCCCCAAAAAAAGGTGTTGGTCTGTTTTTTGTTTTTCCCCCTAGTTTTGTTCCTTTTTTGTTTGTTTGTTTTTTTTTTTTTTTTTTTTTTTTTTTTTTTTATTTTTTTTTTTTTCTTCCTTTTCCTTTCTCTTTTCTTTTTTTTTTTTTTTTTTTTTTTTTTTATTTTATACTACTTTTTTTTTTTTTTTTTTTTTATATTATTTTATTTTTATCAGTTTGCCTTTAGTTATATATGATTATTAATGATTAATGATAGTTATATATGATTATTAATGATTAGTGATAGTAATATATGATTATTAATGATTAATGAGACTCATCTATGTGGAGACACTGATCATGTTAATGATTTCTCCCAATAATTATCAACAGTGACTTAACAAGGTGAGAAACCGATAATATCAATATTCAATTTTCATTTTTAGAACAGGCATGAGGGCTACTCATGTGGTCCTTGGGGGCTACCTGGTGCCCGCGGGCATCGTGTTGGTGACCCCTGGTCTAGACCTACTCTATCTGAAAAGTTTCTTGATATAAGTCTTGTTATGAAATTAATAAACGGGCCAGATCTAAATCTGAAAGGGACCGTATTTGGCCCACGGGCCTGGAGTTTGACACGTTTACTATGGCATATGATACGATACAACTTTTATTGTCAGCCAGGGCTGAAATTCTTTTTGCATCTTTGGGTAGCTCATATAAAAAAAAGGGGTATATAGATATATACAGACATACATAAGATGAATAACACCAAAGGACATACATGAAACATTACCACAAATGACATAAACACCCAAGTTAGGAAACAAAGCATACATGTAACAACAACAGACATGAACATATATAAACACAGACAAGGTCTTGGAGACTTGTAACCCTGGAGAAATATTGCACTGGATTTAATGTAGCTGGTTTAACAATAGGATAGATTGATGTATGAAAGAGTTTTTAAAGCGCCCATATTCTGCTCATTTTCATGTTCATAATTGTATTTTAAGGTTGTACCAGAATAGGTTTACATGGTTTCATTTTCAAAAAAACACCATATTTCTGTTGTACTGCACAGCTCTTTCTCACTGCTGCAGCTCCTCTTTTCACCCTGTGTTCAGGTCTCTGTTTTAGCTACAGAGTGAGACCTCTTTTCATCTTCTTCTTCTGTACTATCTTTGATTGCACTCGCACATGCTCAGTAGCTCAGATCGTAGATCATGTCAGCTAGCTCCATAGACAGTAAAAGAAAGGCAGGACACATTCAGAAACCGTATCTCACTCAGAACACCATGGATGGATTTATTTCAAAGTTTGTATGTGTGTGGAAGCACCAGAGACACAAAATAACACCCCAAATCACCATATTTTTCATAATATGGGCACTTTAAGTCTTTTGCGATTGAAAGAATGAACTCCGAAGTGTCTGTTTTGAAGGAGAAGCTGATATTCTCTGTGCAAAACGTGAGGAGTCATTTGAAATATTCCTGGCTATAGTCTGAGCACCCTATTATTGTGTGCTCCCTCAAAGGAGTGTGCTACAGGTAGTCCTATAATCTTTGAACAAGTTTGCATGTTGAATCAATGCATTACAATGTATATTTTAGCTCTATTAATTATTAAAGTATAAGTAAGTAATTATAAAAATTACAGGAGAAAAAAAAAAAAAAAAAAAATAATCGGGAACAGGGGTGAATCGAGATCGCGATTTTATAACGATTTATCGTGCAGGCCTACATTTAACCATAGTCCTCATAAATCCACCGGAGGTGAGAACGCCAACACAAAGACAGAGGAAGGGGACGGACATCCGGTGAAAAGACATGCATCCGGTGGAATATCCTGCGGCACCGGAGCAATCCCGGAAGTGGAACGTTGTGGATATGTAGACTAACTTGGAAGCGAACTGAGACCTCCCGTTTTCAAGCGGGCCAGAGTTTGTTTGTTTTGATCCGACTATCCGACCAAACCAGGGCTTTAAATGAACTTTTTTCCCATCACCAGCCAGCACGGCTAGTAGATTCTTAAAGTTACCAGCCAACCAGATTTTCCACTAGCCAAATTTTAGTTATTCCTAACTAGGGTTGGGTACCGAAACTCGGTGCCAATAGGGAACCAGTGCCGACGTAAACGGTAGTAACGAGACCGAATAAGAACGAAAGTTTCGGTGCCTCATTTCGGTGCTTGACTTTACACTACACCTGACAGCATGTAACGTTAGCCTACCTTTAGCTAGCAGCTGGATTAAACACCGGTAAAATGCTGATAGCTAACGTTAAACAGTGTAAAGTGTGACTGGATTTCACTGTGGAGGACTTCAACAGGATGTAACAGTCTGCTCTGCAGCGCAGCAGCAGCTGCCGCTGTCGCAATTCATAGATATACAGTAGTAGTACTAGCAGTACTAGTAGTACTATGTTTATATGGTCGGAATTAAACACAGACGGTGCATTCACTTAAAACTGATAGCCTCGTGGTGCATTCACAGTAATTGTAAAATACCCTTTTCCCATCTGGGGTTCAACAGCAATTTACTGGTGAAATAAGTTATTGTTATTGTTATAGTTATTACATTATTATTAAATCTTTAATTTTGACCATGGCCTTAGCAATAAACAAGTCACTGACTGTTGTTTACTACACTTATTTTTTTTCTTCTTCTTTTTTTTTTTAACTTTATTGAAAAGTACCGGTTCAGGCACCGTTTAGGCACCGGCACCGTTTTAAAAGTATCGATTTAGCACCGGAATCGAAAAAAAAACCAAACGATACCCAACCCTATTCCTAACTAACTTTACTTTAATTTCAGTTTGTTTTGCGCCGTTCCGTTCGTCTTCTCCGTTTTCAGCGTAGCTCGTAGTGGATACCGCGCAGGCTACACACGTAGCCAACGGTTGTACTACACCTCACCACATAAGTGTTCATGGGAAAATGTAGGATTAGTGCTACAAGCAGTTGTCGCTAGATGAAGTTTTCCCAAGCCAAAAATGCTCAAATTTCTTGGCAGAAAAACAGACCAATCTGGCAACATTTCTGCAGTCGGTCGATTCAAACTGATGCCGTGTTTGTTTCATTCATCACCGGCCAAATGGCTGGTAACTTTACAAGGTTACCAGCCAACATAATTTTTTTTGACCACATTTGGCGGATTTAAAGCCAAAGGGTTTGTTTTAAGGCGCTGACACACTGACCCGATAATCGGCCGTCTGACAGTCTGGCGAGATCGGTGACTCGAGTCTGTTCGGTGTGTCCCGTGCCGTGGTCAGTCTGAGTGGTTGTCGGCGTTCATTTTGGCCGATTTGACTTGTACAATCGGCGGCAGGGCAGTCGGGACTCACCCGGAAATGGCGAGCGGGATGAGCGTGACTAGAGTCTCTCAAAATCTGACGAAAATCTTTTTAAACTGACCTTTGTTGATGTGAAATGAAGACAGATTCAGCAACTGCATCACGGCCTTTTTCTCACTTAAAATGTTTCCAGAAACATGTGTCGGTGAACTATTTTAGTCCAATATGAGATATCAGATTCTGAACGAGCCGCCATGACAGTCTGGCTTTGAATTTCCGGAGAAGCCAGGCCCCATGTGACGCGTTTGATTCAATCAGCTGCGTTTTTTTTTTTTTGGGCAATATTTCCCCTTGTTAAGAACAGCGTTTCAAAGTTTGGACACACCTTCTCATTCAATGCGTTTCCTTTTTATTTTCATGACTATTTACATTGTAGATTCTCGCTGAAGGCATCAAAACTATGAACATATGGAATTATGTACTTAACAAAAAAGTGTGAAATAACTGAAAACATGTCTTATATTTTAGATTCTTCAAAGTAGCCACCCTTTGCTTTTTTTTATTAATAAGGGAAAAACTTCCACTAATGAACCCTGACAAAGCACACCTGTGAAGGTAAAACCATTTCAGGTGACTACCTCATGAAGCTCATTGAGAGAACACCAAGGGTTTGCAGAGTTATCACAAAAAGCAACGGGTGGCTACTTTGAAGAATCTAAAATATAAGACATGTTTTCAGTTATTTCACACTTTTTTGTTAAGTACATAATTCCATATGTGTTCATTCATAGTTTTGATGCCTTCAGTGAGAATCTACAATGTAAATAGTCATGAAAATAAAGAAACACATTGAATGAGAAGGTGTGTCCAAACTTTTGGCCTGTACTGTATTAGGTCTCGTCTCTTCAGTGTGTTCTGAGGAACTTTTTTGGACCAACTCGGGGAGACTGATCAGTCCCACTGGCTTTACTGCCGATGGTCGGCCGTGTGGATGGTGTGCAAGCAGCTTTAAACGGACCGAACGAGGCAGGTGTGAAAGCAACCTAAGTACAGAAGGCCTTTTTAAAGCATCTGAGCTTTTTTTTGCACACTGGTACCAGCAAACTTAACAGAGACAGATTACAGGAACCAAAAGGGCATTACTTTAAACACATCTCCAACCCCACAATTACCTCGATGAAAACGGCAGTGTGAAGTTCCCTATACCTCCTCACGTAGGTTTATTTTAAACCTAGGCTGCACGGGTCATTAAATCGAGCCGTGAGCGCACGAGCAAATAGAAAACGGTTGCCTCATCGGCGTGTGATAATTAAGGGTTTTCAGCCGAGCTGCTCAGCTGGCTCGGGGTCTGTGACATGGGAATGTAAGACTCAGATGAGCTTACGTAACCTAATTGTTTAGCCTCGGAGAAGAGCAGTTATCTTTAAAAATGGGAAAGCATTGCGAGGGCCTGAATTAATCAAATATATGTAACCTCTACTGAAAATGCTAATTAATCTAATGACTCCCTCTCTTGCTGTCGGCTCCTTCCTGGATAAACTCTGCTGCCATTTGCTTTATTGGTTATTTTATCATCCTGTTTGTTATGTATGTGTATGTTGTGTGTGATGTCTTTAAGCTACTGGGACCTTGAATTTCCCCTTGGGGATCAATAAAGCATCCATCCATCCATCCATCCATCCATCAGGGATGTTGACACACACACCCACTAACATCACCTCCATTTTGATACCACAAGGACTTAAATGGACAAATGTCTCTGTGATTAATCAACGCTGCACGTGCGAGATGCACATAAACTGATTACTAATTGTGCTCAGATGCATGTAGAGACAGAGGAAGTAAGTGGTATAAATTTGGATCATGCATCACATAATTGGCCAAGTTGGTTTAAAAAAAAACAAAAAACACACGAGACATTTGACGTTTTAAGTTGCTCTTTTTTTAACCCTTGTGTTAAAATTTTAAATTAAAACATTTTTTTCAACATTTTCTGCGTTTTTTTTTGTTGTATTTTCAACGTTCTATAAATTTAGTTCTTCAAATGATATAAAATTGAATAAAAAACACCCAAATTCAATGAAAGTAGTGAACTGAACACTTGTGAAGAGCGTCGTATGGAACCATCCATGTTGTTTTTTTTGACAATTTCATGAAAGAAACAATTTCTGATATAGAAACTTTTTGAAAATGGGTTAAATTTGACCTGAAAACAGGAGAGTTAACCTTTGTTTTGCCTTCCCGGCGTTGACCATAAACTTGTCCTTTTCGGGTCAAAATTGAAAATAATTTTTTTTTAGGCACTTTTTTAAACATTTGTCACTCTTTTCAACATTTTTTTTTTGTAATTCATGGTCAAGCAACCTAATTTAAATTACATTTTATCCTTAATTTTTGAGTAAAAAAAAACAAACTGAAATTATGAATTATTTTGACTAAATCAGAGGATGTTGAGTGGATCACGGACCTTTTTTTTTGTTTTTCAAGTGCTATATAATTGAATAAAACACCCCAAATTCAATGGAAGTAATCATTAATGTTAACTGCAAATAATATTGTATGGGTTCCATACAACGTACACATGCATCCATGATATTTTTGGGCAATTTGGTTGAAAGAAACCCATATTTCTGATATAAAAAACGGGTCACATTTGGCCCGAGGACAAGAGGAGGGTTAAAAATAGTATATGATTAAGAACGGAGCCGGTGGACCCGAAGAATTCAGACTTGAAGAAATAACAGGTTCGTGCAGACAAGGAACAACTAATCGTAACAGAACAGAAGCAGGGATCTGACAAAGACTGAACTGAAAACCAGATTCAAACTAATCTGACGAGGAAATGAAGTGCAGGTGGAGATATCTGAACGGAGAAGCTTCAGGTGAGAGTAATGAGCTCATTAGGCCGGGGAGAAGCTAACGAGGCTGACTCAGAGCAGGTGTGCAGATGGAAACACAAACTCTTGATCACTGAGTACGTTTACGTGCACATTACGTTCCCGTGTTTGGCCCGCATTTCGAAAAAGACAATATTCCCACTGAGCTGTTTCCATGGCTAATGAAAGTTAATATTCCTGTTTATGTGCAGTCGTGTTAAACCGGATTTATTTTAAAGTTTTCCAGCGATGGAGGACTTGTTGGAGCGTGTGAACGCAGCCTCCCTCTTTCATTCCTTCAACCAGCTTCTTAAAAAGGTACACTGTGTAGTGTTTTTAAGTATTTTATTAGCTAATATCATTTTCTTCATTCATAAATATGTCCTCATTGGTATAGAATGACCTCTGCCAATGATCTGACTTATCCTCGTGAGTAAAGAATTTCTTATCTGTGTTTACGTTGGAAGGGCAAGTCTAAGGAGGCCATTGGTCGCCATTTGGAAAACCTATAATGGCTGAGAGGGACATAGAGCGCTAGCCGACCTGTCTAGCTAATCCACAAAGTGTTTTGGTTCAGAGCCAGCGTCACGTGACTGAAAACCAGCTGAGACGGAGAAGGAGATCAGCGCTCGTCGCTCGTCGCTGCCCTTTAGTTCATAATGGAGGATCGTACTCATGCCGAGCCACGGGAGAAGGAATCCTTGTCGCCAAAAGAAGTTAAAATTGGAAGACATGTTGTCGTAGCTTCTTGGTCCATAACAGCTACCGTAGATGCAACACGCATTTGAAAAAGCGAGGCGCTAGAGAGCACTATTCGCTTGAATGCAAAATACAATTTCTCCGCTAGACGGGAGACATTCCTACCCAGTGGAGCTTTAAGCTTTGTGTTGTCTTCCCTGTCGATTTTTTTTTTTTTTTTCCTCAAACGTTTTGGTCAATTTTGTCCGTTTTCGTCTCTTTTTCCAACGTTTTTGACGTTTTCTTCTATTTTTAAAGTTTTTATCCTTGTTTTTGTCGCCTCTTCCAACATTTTTTTACGCTTTTCCCAATGTTTTGTCACTTTTTGCGACATTATCAACTCTTATTTCGCCGTCATGAGGGTCAAAAAGGTTGGCTCATATCCTAAAACCTGTTAATATCCAAGTCTTTGATAATGTTTAAGAGTAGCTGTGTTTCTCCTTCTTTTCTTTTGGGCCGTGCATCTCAACCGCAGCCCTGCAAACTGTCGGCATATACTGTAAATGTGCATGTAAACATACTCAGATGAATCCCTGCTCTTAGTTTTCACCGTTGTTGTTCTTCCTCCAAAGTAGTTTCTGTATTAATCCATGATTTTTTAAATGCAGAGTCAGACAATCAAACGTCCTAGAGAGAGAGAGAGAGAGAGAGAGAGAGAGAGATTTATTGTCCGCATCGTACTGGACTACTGGATGTTGATGTGTAACATGGGTCCCTGTTTATGTGCTTTAGCAATACTGTATGTCAATATGGTCATGCTAATAAAGCCAATTTGAATTTGAGAGAGAGAGACACACAGATGTCAAATGTCTATCTATCTACAGAGAGAGAGAGAGAGAGAGAGAGAGACCCAGACAGACAGACAGAGAGAGACAGAGAGAACACAGAGACAGAGAGACAGAGACTGACAGAGAGAGAGAGACAGAGAGACTGATAGAGAGAGAGAGACTGACAGAGAGACTGATAGAGAGAGAGAGACTGACAGAGAGACTGATAGAGAGAGAGAGAGAGAGACTGATAGACAGAGAGACTGATAGAGAGAGACTGATAGAGAGAGAGAGACTGGTAGACAGAGAGACTGATAGAGAGAGAGAGACTGACAGAGAGAGAGAGACAGACAGAGAGAGAGATAGACAGACAGACAGACAGACAGACAGAGAGACTGACAGACAGACAGAGAGAGACAGACTGACAGACAGACAGAGAGAGACAGACTGACAGAGAGAGAGAGAGAGAGAGACAGACAGACAGACACAGAGAGAGACAGACAGACAGAGAGACTGACAGAGACAGAGAGAGAGACTGACAGAGACAGAGAGATAGACAGAAAGACAGACAGACGGACAGAGAGAGACAGACTGACAGAGAGAGAGACAGACAGACAGAGAGACTGAGAGAGAGAGAGAGAGGGAGAGAGAGAGAAAAAAAATCAAATAAGCAGAAAACAAGCAAACAAAGAGGCATCAGTGGAACGTTATCTAACCAGACTGACCGAATGCAACGTTTCCACATGAGCGGCTGCTGCCATCATTTCTGCATCATCTGCTCTTAAGTGCAGCACCTTGACTGCAGCACAGGAAGAGGATGGTGACACCTCAGGGTGCTGCTGCTCACAGCCAATCAGAAACCCAACCTGCAGACGCAGAGCAGCACTAAGCTCAACCTGGTTTCTCCTGTTGCTTTTTTCGATCCTCATAATTATGACTTTTTTTATTTTTAAATGTTACTTCATTATTCAGTTTTTATCTCATAATTATGAGATAAAGTCATAATTTGACTTTTTTTTTCTCATAATTATGATTTTTTATCTCATAATTATGACTTTTTATCTGATAATTATGACTTTTTATCTCATAATTATGATTTTTTATCTCATAATTTCAATTTTTTAATCTCATAATTATCTCAGCAAGTCCTCCAAAACATACGACAGGATTTGCTCCGTTGCCGCCAGAAATTTCGCCGGATTTCACTCATTCAGGCCGGATATCCGTTGCATTGGTGTTTCTTTGTTGTTGGCATTTTAAACTGGATTTGTGAGGACTATGGTTAACTGCTCCTCAGATCTCTGCAGGGTAAATCCAGACAGCTAGCTAGACTATCTGTCCAATCTGAGTTCTCTGTTGCACGACTAAAAACACTTCTGAACGTCCACATGTTCCACCAAAACTAGTTCCTTCCAGAGGCTATTTAGCAGAGGCACCGTGGCTCCGTCCAGAGCTTAGCCCCGCCCACGACGATTGTGATTGGTTTAAAGAAATGCCAATAAACCAGAGCACGTTTCTCTCCCATCCAGGAATGCTGTGTGGACTAGCCAGACCTTCCTCCGCAGCGCTGTGGAGGACGGTCTGGCAAAGCAAGACTATACTCCCCTCTAATGCGACCCACAGGAGTGATTTTTCGATGGTTTCTGACATTGACTCTGGTCCACTAGCCCAGTCCTACCAGACTCTGGTCCACTAGCCCAGTCCTACCAGACTCTGGTACACTAGCCCAGTCCTACCAGACTCAGGTACACTAGCCCGGTCCTACCAGACTCTGGTCCACTAGCCTGGTCCTACCAGACTCTCACTAGCCCGGTCCTACCAGACTCTGGTCCACTAGCCTGGTCCTACCAGATTCTGGTCCACTAGCCCAGTCCTACCAGACTCTGGTACACTAGCCCGGTCCTACCAGACCCTGGTACACTAGCCTGGTCCTACCAGACTCTGGTCCACTAGCCTGGTCCTACCAGACTCTGGTACATTTCACTGGTCCAGAGAGTCTGGCCTCTCTCCATTGACAATTGTTAACTTCTTTGAAGGCGGGGGGTACTCTGTTGAAGTTTAAAACTATTGGATCTGCCCAGAGCCACTCTGGATCTGCCACAACCAATCGCTAACGTTTGGTCGTGACGTCAGCTTAGCATCGCTAGCGTTAGCCTTAGCCAACTCCTTCACCGCTAACGGAGCGAGCTGGAAAATCAAACTGTTCCTGAACCCCGTGGGGAGGAGGGCCACGACATCATGGCCCCCAACACAACAATATAAAGGTTGGGTTACATTTAGGCGCAAAAACAACTGCGATAAAGGAAGAGCAGGCTTTGATTTAAAGTGGCTTTAAATCACTTCTTTTTTTTTTTTAAATGACAATGTATGAAAGGAGTGTGTGTGTGTGTGTGTGTGTGTGTGTGTGTGTGTGTGTGTGTGTGTGTGTGTGTGTGTGTGTGTGTGTGTGTGTGTGTGTGTGTGTGTGTGTGTGTGTGTGTGTGTGTGTGTGTGTGTGTGTGTGTGTGTCACCTTCAAATAATCTTTACGGAGATTTATAGATTCAGCTCATTGTTTGTCTGGCTACAACTTTACTTTTCAGAGAAACAGCTGATGAAGGTCTAAGACCGAAACGTATTTTCCTAAAGAAATTATTGTTTGCGTAATGGTCAGTGTGCGGGACTTTTTCTAAGCTTCTGATCTGCTGCTTTTGATCATATCCTACGCACCTTCCCGACAAAAGAGGTGTGCAAAAAAAGCTTTCCTACGCTGCGCAGAGAAACAGCCGTAAAGCATAGACAGACACGAGTGGCTTTCTTGCTACGTGTTTATTTGAAGCTTCTTTTCCAAATCTACCGTGAAAACTAAACACACAGTATAACGAGAAAATAAAGACCACATTAGCTTAATAGGAACATTAAATGACATGCACAGCATGTGAAATAACCTTCGCCGAAGTAAAATACAGACACAAAACAACATACCTCGTTGGCTGCATGCTGTACACGAGGGAACAGATCGCTGACATCCGCTAGAACAACTTTAAACTTTTATCGGAGCATTAAATTGTCTGTGCTCGTGGCCGGGTTGGCTCAGCGGGTAGAGCAGGTGCACATATATATTTAGAGGTTTATGCCTTGACGCAGAAGTCCAGGGTAAGACTCCGACCTGTGACGATTCTCTGCTGTCCTGTCAATTAAAAGGCGGGAAAGCGCAAAAATAAATAAAATTTGCTGACTCTCACTCAAGAGCGTCCCAAAAGGCCTTGTGCGGAGACTTCAAAATAAAAGCACTTTACTCTTACCAAATAAAATCACTAAATAATACTGAATGCAGTTTATATAATTCTAAATTATGACATTGATTGAAAACAATTTGTACATTATATAATAATGTAATTGCGACAATTACACTCTTCCTGATTAGAAGCAAACCGGTTGCATGCACCGAAAACTTAAATAATTTAGTTTTGCTGTGGAGCCATTGATCCTAGAGACACATATTTCAAAACTAGGATTCGTAAAAACCAAAACTTTCCTCATTAATTCAAACTGCACCACTAGAAGGAAGTTAGCGTGCATTTGGGTGAACTGAGCCTTTAATACTGGAACTGGAAAGTGTTGTTTTTAAATTGAATGACATGAAAATGCATTTAGCTTGGTCTTTGATTCAATTTTGAGATCCACATTTTGGTCACATGGAGATGTTTTGGTGCTAAAAGCATCCTGAAAACGTGACGTGTTTACATAATGCAGCACCGCCGTCGGTGTGCATGACTTCACTCTGCAGAAACACATCAGGCAGCGAGGCCGAGCATCGAGCTGCAGACACTCTGACAGATCAGAGGTCAGTTTGGTCGGTTAAATAATACGTGGGCATGGAAAAAAATAAAATAAAAAAGACAGGACAGTGGGCAGGAAGATGTATCAGTCCAAAAAGGTACATGCTAGTATAGCTGAACAAGTAGATTTGACTAAAAATGTAACAAAAGGTCTGCTTGGTTGCAAGTAAAGAAAAAACTGTATGAATAAAAGACAACATTTAAAGCAGGTTAATTATCTATAGAGACGCAAAGTCCCTTCCCTTTCGGTGGACCGCCATGGGGTCTTATTTCGGAAAAGCATCTGTACGGTAGTGAACGTGGAGAGACAAATAATTATTCGATCCCGTTTGAATTGAGCCATTTATTACGCATACTGATGTCCGTCAGTTTAAAGTGCTCATATTGTGCTCATTTTCAGGTTCATAATTGTATTTAGAGGTTATATCAGAATAGGTTTACATGGTTTAATTTTCAGAAAACACCATATTTTTTTTGTTGTACTGCACATTGCTGCAGCTCCTCTTTTCACCCTGTGTATTGAGCTCTCTGTTTTAGCTACAGAGTGAGACATCTCACTTACTGTTACATCTCTGTTGGGAGTCGCACATGCGCAGTAGTTAGGTTAGGACTACTAGCCAGTCAGAAGCAGAGTATGAGGGCGTGCCCTGACAGTAGCTAGGTAAGGACTACTAGCCAGTCAGAAGCAGAGTATGAGGGCGTGCCCTGACAGTACCTAGGTAAGGACTACTAGCCAGTCAGAAGCAGAGTATGAGGGCGTGCCCTGACAGTAGCTAGGTAAGGACTACTAGCCAGTCAGAAGCAGAGTATGAGGCCCTGACAGTACCTAGGTAAGGACTACTAGCCAGTCAGAAGCAGAGTATGAGGGCCCTGACAGTACCTAGGTAAGGACTACTAGCCAGTCAGAAACAGAGTATGAGGGCGTGCCCTGACAGTACCTAGGTAAGGACTACTAGCCAGTCAGAAGCAGAGTATGAGGGCGTGCCCTGACAGTAGTTAGGTAAGGACTACTAGCCAGTCAGAAGCAGAGTATGAGGGCGCGCGGCGGTAAGCCCTAGGTAAGGACTACTAGCCAGTCAGAAGCAGAGTATGAGGGCGTGCCCTGACAGTATCTAGGTAAGGACTACTAGCCAGTCAGAAGCAGAGTATGAGGGCGTGTCCTGACAGTACCTAGGTAAGGACTACTAGCCAGTCAGAAGCAATATGTGCACCTAAGTCTTTGACAAACCCAGGGAAAACACTGTGATTCCAACAAAACATTTTGGTAAAATAATAATTTATTGATGAATTAATGATTTATTGTAACTTTTTTTTTTTTGGCACCTTTTTTTGGTGATAAGCTGTTGTTGCTCTTATCACAGGCTCTACCCCAACATGCAGAATCACCTCTAACACCCTCAACAACCCTCACCTACAAAATATGTTCACGTATAACAAGTTTTCATGAGCAAATATGTTTTGAAGCAACTGTAATTGCATTTTTTTTAATCAACTAAATAATGAAATGTGTAGCCTATATTAAAGAATATCTTAAAGCGTTAAATGGCAACGTATACCATTTTTTTTAAATTTGAAAGTATTTGAATGTACTCCGTTCGATAGACCAGTTTCCACTGCATGTCATTTGTTTTCGAGAGCATGCCCTATGTTCCCACATTTCCTTTTTCATAAATTTGTATCAGATTTTATACCCCTGACCCTAATTTTTTGAGGGAGGATAGGGCTTAAAATTGAAGGGAAATGTAGGAACACAAGACCTAATTTTGAAAATGTCCTAGAAATGTGGGAACATAGGGCTGAGCCCTTGTTTTCAATGTTCAGGGTTTGACAAAATTGCATTGTGAATACAAACCAAACCAAAATAACAAATGTAGCATCTTCACCCCCCCATATGGCACCGAGTCTACCGAACTATTAGGTTTTTTTTTGTCGCTGTTTTTGAAGTTTTGTTGTTGAAGGTTTTGTCGTTTGTTTTTTACCTATTCATGCCTTTCTTCCTCACTTTTCTCTACTGTCTTTATTTCTTCTAAGTTTTTGTCGCTTATTTGAATTTTTTTGTCACTTTTGTCGCCCTAGTGTTGCCCTCCCATTTAACTCCTACCGTGGCCGTATTATTCCAAGAAGTACGCCTTCGTCCATGAGTGTTCCTTCAAGTGTAATAATAGTTTTACGTTTTCGTTATTTCGATACCATTTCATTGCTAACATCAGCTATCAGGTTCCCAAATCTCCCCCTGGCATTCGTCACGGTGCCACTGAGTGTAGGTATGGAGGTATGTCCAAGGGGGTAAGCGAGCGTCTGTCAATAACCCGTAGCTCCTATGGCGCCATTTTGATGCTACCAAGCCATCACCTCCCGTTAGCATCCCATTGACTCCCATTCATTTTTGCGTCACTTTGACAGAGAATAACTTTACATCTGAAGCGTTTAAAGACTCTATTTGTCTGTTGTTTATTTCTAAAGAAACACGACAATGTATAAAAGGCTCCATTACCTTGTAGCTCACGTTATGGCTCCGTAGCAGACGCTTTTATAACAATAGGCTAACGATTGGGTCATAACCACGAGACTTACTGTCACACAGTAGAGGAATTACCGTATAGTACAGGAGAAGCTCACAGGCAGTTTGGACTTCCATTATCTGTTTAGGTTTAATGACTAATGTTAACTAGCATGTTAGTGATCAGTAATTAGCCTGTGCCTATGTTATCTCCTTACATATACCTACGCTCTCCGTCTCTGTAAGATTGGGAATGATTGAGATTTCTCTCGGCACAGCTACCAGAAGACTTCACACTTTCAGACAGGTTGCTCACGTCACATCTACGTCTTCAAGCTCAGTTGGAGGCTGCTCAGTAACGCTCAGCCAGCACCGGGAAAGAGACTTCTGACATCCTTCACTGGTCTCTGGTCCAGAGACACGGGGCCTGCTGGTCCAGTTTATATATACTGTCTATGGGTATGTCCCTCTTTGGCTAATGTATTTTAAAGATGGAGGCGCAACATGACAGAATACATACGAGCGACTCACTCGTATGTATTGTCAATGATTCTGAATGTCAGATTCTACGCCTACGAGAATACTTTGATTATTTGGTGGAAGTAATTACACATGAATGAGCACATATTTGTAAAAAAAACAAAGTTGGTTTTTTTTGCTAAGAATCAACTCAAAACATTACACAATGGAGCTTTAACAACGTATATAAGCCCACATTTCTACGGACTTTTCTAACAGTGTAGGAGGGATTAAGACACACAGTTTTCAAATACGACAAACACCACTTCGTCTTCATCCGAACTTTCAATTCAATTCAGTTTTATTCATAGTATCAAATCATAATAAGAGTTATCTCGAGACACTTTACAGATAGAGTAGGTCTAGACTACGCTCTATAATTTCCAAAGCCCCAACAATTCCAGTAATTCCCCTCAAGATCAAGCATTAGCGGTGGCTAGTTTTCAACACAGTGTTCAAATACGACAAACACCACTTCGTCTTCATCCGAACTTTGTCTCCTTCAGCCTCTGACGAACGCCGGGGCAGGTCAGGGAGTTTTTTCCTCAGACGTGACCACTGCGCTGCAGAGATGACAAGACACATCAAGCCGGGCCCCCGAGGGCCTGTGAAGGCCCCCCTGCGAGGCTCTGCCGTCCACCCTCATTTGTGGTTTGTGTAGAGGACTGGATGTGCAGCGTTCTGCAGGAGCTGCGTAATGAATTCACTTTGACCGAAAGGTCAAACCGAGGCGGATCTTTTCCAGCTCACAGTCGGTCCTCGTGAGTGTCAAACATCTCCGATCGGACGCGAAGCAATTCGTCTTTCTTTGTCTTGTGTAACATCGCATCTCTGGACTAATTGATAGAAACGTAACTGCTGCAGTCTTCGCTTATTTCATCCTGCTTCATCATTCACATCTGCTCTTTCAATTTATGTCCCGTGTTACTGTGTTTCAGGAAATAATTAGAAGCCAGGATTAGAGTTTTTTTGGTTTAATAACGTGCCAGACTGTCTGTGTTTCTCTACGTATCTGACTTATATTCATATGGACAGTCAAATCATTTCATTTCTTCTACTCCATTGCCAGACTTTAAAGCTATTTTAGGGGAGACACTGGAGGTGAATAGGGAAAATATTTCAACTAATAGATATCATTATGAAAAAACATTATTTTATATATCTCTCTCTTGCTCTCCTGTGTCCTAATTGGTGGAACCTTGAGTAGTTGTATTTGTATTAGATTATGAGCACTTGTGTCAGTTTTTGGTGTGTTTTTCTGCCCGTGCGATCATAACACTGTTTCACATTGTAATAGTTTTATTTGTAATCTTCTGTGTGTGTGTGTGTGTGTGCTGCTGTGTGTCCCTGTGTGTGTAACAAGCATAGTGTGTGCGTGCGCTGTGCACGAGCCTAGGAGCATTTTACTAATGCTCTGTTAAAATAACAATGAAATGCTGCGTTATTGACTTTAGACCAGGTTTTTGTTGGTCAATGGTGCGATCACTTCCCACTGCCTCAAGATAGCAATACTCCCAGAATGCACCTGAACACACCTCCCTGTAAGACCAGCATGCCCAGAATGCACCTGAACACACCTCCCTGTAAGACCAGCACGCCCAGAATGCACCTGAACACGCCTCCCTGTAAGACCAGCACGCCCAGAATGTACCTGAACACGCCTCCCTGTAAGACCAGCACGGCCAGAATGCACCTGAACACACCTCCCTGTAAGACCAGCACGCCCAGAATGCACCTGAACACACCTCCCTGTAAGACCAGCACACCCAGAATGCACCTGAACACACCTCCCTGTAAGACATGCACGCCCAGAATGCACCTGAACACACCTCCCTGTAAGACCAGCACGTCCAGAATGCACCTGAACACACCTCCCTGTAAGACCAGCACGCCCAGAATGCACCTGAACACACCTCCCTGTAAGACCAGCACTTCCAGAATGCACCTGAACACACCTCCTTGTAAGACCAGCACGCCCAGAATGCACCTGAACACACCTCCCTGTAACACCAGCACGCCCAGAATGAACCTGAACACACCTCCCTGTAAGACCAGCACGTCCAGAATGCACCTGAACACACCTCCCTGTAAGACCAGCACGCCCAGAATGCACCTGAACACACCTCCCTGTAAGACCAGCACTTCCAGAATGCACCTGAACACACCTCCTTGTAAGACCAGCACGCCCAGAATGCACCTGAACACACCTCCCTGTAACACCAGCACGCCCAGAATGAACCTGAACACACCTCCCTGTTAGACCAGCACGCCCAGAATGCACCTGAACACACCTTCTTGTAAGACCAGCACGCCCATAATGCACCTGAACACACCTCCCTGTAAGACCAACACGCCCATGGCCCACAGATGGGTATGCAGGTGCATTTGATATTTAAACAACGTGGGCGCTGGACGGGAAACTGACAACTGTGTCGATCTTAAACTAGCAAAGACACTTTCGTTTATATATTTTAAATATTAGTTCTTATATTCTATCTGATGTCTGATATTTTGCTGCTGCAACACTTTAAATTTCCCATTTTTTTTGGGATCAATACAAATCTATCTATCTATCTATCTATCTATCTATCTATCTATCTATCTATCTATCCAATCCTTTCCAATCCATTTTTTTCTCCTGTAAATTGTCTATAGGTGTTTGAATTTGAGTCTAAAAGTCACACAACACCCAGAATTCTCCTCTGAATCTATACTTATGTCAATTTTCTCAGATTTCCTTTCTACTCCAGCAGTAGTTACCATTGCAACAAACTCTAAAGATTTCTAAACTTTACAAAATCAAAAACTCCTCATCCCTCCTGACCGATTTGTCCTGCTTAGCTTTGTGTCTCACACCATACTAATCATGTCTAACCTACTTCCCTCACGCTTGTGTCTTTTCTTAGATCTAGACCTGATTATTTCTGTCTCCCTCAGGGCATTTTCAAACACATACGCTTGTTGGCTTTGTTCAGATTCAGGGGCTTAAATGATACGATGGTTGCATTTGTCTCTTGGTTCGTTTGTGTTCACATGGCAACGTTCAAAAGAGGACAAGTTAAAGTTGTAAACAAATGCCATGCAGGAGCGGGGTCAGCCCCATGTTTCCACATTTTTAAGATTTTTCTTAAAATGTGTCCCTATGTTTCCACATTTCTAAGATTTTTCTTAAAATTAGGCCCTATGTTTCCACATTTCTAAGATTTTTCTTAAAATTAGGCTCTATATTTCCACATTTCTAAGATTTTTCTTAAAATTAGGCACTATGTTTCCACATTTCTAAGATTTTTCTTAAAATTAGGCCCTATGTTTCCACATTTCTAAGATTTTTCTTAAAATTAGGCTCTATATTTCCACATTTCTAAGATTTTTCTTAAAATTAGGCACTATGTTTCCACATTTCTAAGATTTTTCTTAAAATGTGTCCCTATGTTCCCACATTTCTAAGATTTTTCTTAAAATTAGGCTCTATATTTCCACATTTCTAAGATTTTTCTTAAAATTAGGCCCTAGTTTCCACATTTCTAAGATTTTTCTTAAAATGTGTCCCTATGTTCCCACATTTCTAAGATTTTTCTTAAAATTAGGCCCTATGTTTCCACATTTCTAAGATTTTTCTTAAAATTAGGCCCTATGTTTCCACATTTCTAGGGCATTTTCAAAATGAGGTCTTGTGTTCCTACATTTCCCTTCAATTTAAGCCCTATGCTCCCACAACATTTTTTAGGGTTAGGGCTTAGGGGGATAAAATCTGATACAAATTTATGAAAAAGGAAATGTGGGAAAGAAATCTTAGAAATGTGGGAACATAGGCACGCTCCCGCAGGAGCAAACTGTTCTCTCGTTGGAAGAATTTGCTTTCTTGGTCCAGGTCAACCCACGATCAGTTTTGCTAGCCTCTTGGTCTTCTAGCCAAACTTTAGGCTTCGGTAAACCGCTGTCTGCTGTAAAAGTGCAAGTCTTCTGTTCTTCGGTTTCATGGTGGTATACCTGCTGTGTTGAAGTGTAAACCACAGTTGTGGGTCAGTTGTTTCGGTTGCTGGGTTGATTTCTTTCGTATTGCAATTGAACCACTCAAAGGGATCGACTGGAAGCGAGCAGAGACCATCCTTTGTTGGCCACTTGTTTTGTTCCGCATCCAAGTGCGATATAGCCAAATGAACAATTGGGGGGGGGGAGCTCTCAATTTCGGAACAACTGGATGCTTTTATATAGGCCTTAGTGGTCCCCTAATACTGTATCTGTAGTCTCTTTTATATAGACCTTAGTGGTCCCCTAATACTGTATCTGAAGTCTCTTTTATATAGACCTTAGTGGTCCCCTAATACTGTATCTGAAGTCTCTTTTATATAGGCCTTAGTGGTCCCCTAATACTGTATCTGAAGTCTCTTTTATATAGACCTTAGTGGTCCCCTAATACTGTATCTGAAGTCTCTTTTATATAGACCTTAGTGGTCCCCTAATACTGTATCTGAAGTCTCTTTTATATAGACCTTAGTGGTCCCCTAATACTGTATCTGAAGTGTCACAGATATATCGGAAAATCAAACGGCGTCATGTCTGGATTAATAATATCTGGAGGAGGAAAAAGCCACGGTGAATTTAACCGCCTTCTCTAGGAAGTAAATGTTAGGTCTGGATGGGCTGCAGCCCCCAGCGCTATTTGAGGTCCAGATTTTGCTGTTTTTTTACTTGGAAAAAGAACAGATGAAAGCACTGGTGTAGTCTACGTGATACGCAGGTATATGTAGTATACCCACTAAGAAAGCTCCAGGATTTCCATATACCCACTTAAAAATGCCCAATGACACGCATTTTTGATATATTTTGAATTGTAAACAAATGCCATGCGGGAGCGGGGTCAGCCCTATGTTTCCACATTTCTAAGATTTCTCTTAAAATTAGGCCCTATGTTTCCACATTTCTAAGACTTTTCTTAATATTAGGCCCTATGTTCCCACATTTCTAGTCCATATGCTTCCACATTTCTAAGATTTTCCTTAAAATTAGGTGAAAGCACTGGTGTAGTCTACGTGATACGCAGGTATATGCAGTATACCCACTAAGAAAGCTCCAGGATTTCCATATACCCACTTAAAAATGCCCAATGACACGCATTTTTGATATATTTTGAATTGCCATCTGTTATTTTCTTCTTCACATAGGCTAAATAAAGGTATTTCCACCGTAAATTGGTGCATAAAATTGTATCCAAATATAGTAAATTAAGTCGTTGATGCTCAAAACTTCCTTGTGGGAGGACACCCTGACACCCCCACTATGATATGCCCCCCCTCCCTCCCCCAAAGGCAGATTATGGCCCATATACTGCATAGTATACTCACTACAATACATTAGACTACACCACTGGATGAAAGGTATGCTGAAATAACTACATCATGATGACGATTAGTAAAAAGTGTATCAGGTCTGTCTGCAAGACGACAAGCTAACAACTTTTAAAATGTTGGTTTTCTAAGTGAAGTTTGGATCGATCAGGGCTATGCTAAACTTGTAGCTGCTCCATCAACACAACAACAGACCTATACTTTCACAGATAAACTTACCGGACAGTCCAGCTACTTTTCCCCAAGACAGTTCCTTTTCTATCCCGTTTCTGTGCAAATAGTAAGGTGCTACAGAGCTCTGGGTGCCCACAGACAACTGCAATCATTTTCTCGTTCAACAATGTCAGGACATCGGGAGAATCCAAACACTGATTGGCTTACGTGACACAGCGTCACACGAATTTTTCGCGCTTGAAAGAGTTGAAAAATTCACGAATTTTGTGTGTTTGCATCTATTCGCGCTGCAGCTTATGCATCGTTTACGACATTTGCGTGTTTTCACTTCTTTGCAATGGCTTTGTAAGTAATTGCACCTCTGAAAACGTGCAAAACAGAGACATCTTTTCTTCTGTGCTATCTTTGATTGCACTCGCACATGCTCAGTAGCTCAGATCGTAGATCATGTCAGCTAGCTCCATAGACAGTAAAAGAAAGGCTGTTTCTCCAACTTCAGTCAGTTCCAAGGCAGGATCAGCTGGGAGACTTCTTCTAAACCAGGGAGCACATGGAAGTAGTTCTTTTGGAGATTATGGTGAACTTGCATGTGTTGTAGCAGTGTTTTGCCATTGAGAACGAGGTAACATGCTAGCGCTAGCATGCTAACGGTTGCGGTTAGCCAGCTCGTTTCGGCTAGTGACGTAGAAAGCCGTGCAGATGTTGAACAGCTCACCAGGAGACTGAAGGCAGGACACATTCAGAAACCAGATCTCACTCAGAACACCATGGATGGGTTTATTTTCAAAGTCTGTATGTGTGTGGAAGCACCAGAGACACAAAATAACACCCCAATTCCCCAGAAAAAGTGATTTCTTTGATAATATGGGCACTTTAAACTGTTTGCATAGAATAATATTATACTGAATACTCTAAACAAGATAACTGGAGCCACTGCTTGTCCTTGTGTAAAGCACGGTGTGTTCCTGAGGGCATACATGCCCTCCCAGACCAGATAGGGGAGACGTCATCGACTCAAAGCAGCTGTAGAGAGCTTTTCGTTAGGTCATTGTCCGTAGTGCGAAGAAGGCCTCCTCGTTGGGTTCTCGAGTGAAATTAACTTTAATATAACTTGTCTCTGTCTATCATTTGATTATGAAATTATCCTAACACCTCCTGTGCTGCATGATTCCTTTTGCAAAGCAGACACTGTCACAGTCTACCTTTTACGTTTTGAGCTTTAATGGCCACCGTACTAAACAATATATAAGTGATAAAATGTGATGACTTAAAGCGCTGAGACCTGGATCGATATCTGTGGATAAGAAGTATGAAACATGCTTGTGTTGTGTCTATTTGCATTTTATTTTCTGATTTTGCAGTGTTTTGGGCTCTCAGGGCCACAAAACAGATATACAGTGATATAATATGATGTGAAGATGTAAAGGGCCTGGTTTGATAGTTGTAGAAATAAAAGCTCAGTTTGGCTGAAAGAATGGAAAAGTAGTGGACCCTCTACTTGAATTTTGGAGCTATTTTTAGGGGCTTAAAGAGGGAAAATCCTGTTTCATTATCCACAGACGAGGTGGCACAACTGCGTCATGTAACTCTGTTTTTTTTTAGTGTGTGTTTCTTTTCGGGTGACAGGCTACTGCAGCACGTTCGACTCCATGTGCCGCATCCGTCATGCATGAACACACACAGAGATTTCATTGCTCAGTGATAATATTCACCAACCAACAGATATAAATAGACGATATGTTGAGTGTGTGTGTGTGTGTGTGTTATGATCAGAGCCGAGCTGCTGTTGGTGTCACAGCTCGCACACACACACACACACACACACACACACACACACCACACACACACACACACACAGGTCACATGCTTCCAGTGGGCCAATCACAGCAGGCCTTGCTTGATTGAATTTCAATCGGTCAGCCAGAGTTAACGACACAACTTCCAATGAAGCTTCAGGCAAAATGCTGTTGGTGCCGGTCTCAGATGTGTGTCACATGCAGACGTGACGCTGTGTGGTGAAATGTAACTAAGTTACATTTACTCAAGTGCTGTGCAAAAGCACATTTACAAGTATCATTTTAATATACTTTATACTTCTACTACACTACAATTTCAAAGCCAATCTTGTACTTTTTTACATTTGTCTGACAGCTTTAGTTACTTTTCAGATTCAGATATTGTTGTAGATTAAACTACACAGCAGTTTATAAAGTCTTTCAAAATGAGCAACATTAAACATTAAAGTGATCGACACATTCAGGGGGAGGATGGGTCAAACAATTCAGGACTTTCACCCCGGAGGTCGGGGGATCGTGTCCCGCCTGTGGCGTTTTGTTTCCCCGTTAACCGTCCCGTTATGGACCTTTTTTCACAGCAGACATGTTGACTTGTCATAGCAGGAAAAGCACAGCTGAGATTGATAACCTTAACGATGGCTCAGTTCCATCAAGTGTCCCAGTAAGAGATTACAGTGAGTCAGCATGCACGATACCAGGGTCTCTCCTAAGTGGAATGCAGCCATCAGTAATGGTTTAATACCAGGACCTCTCCTAAGTGGAATGCAGCCATCATTAATGGTTTAATACCAGGACCTCTCCTAAGTGGAATGCAGCCATCAGTAATGGTTTAATACCAGGACCTCTCCTAAGTGGAATGCAGCCATCAGTAATGGTTTAATACCAGGACCTCTCCTAAGTGGAATGCAGCCATCAGTAGCCTAATGGTTTAATACCAGGGCCTCTCCTAAGTGGAATGCAGCCATCAGTAGCCTAATGGTTTAATACCAGGGCCTCTCCTAAGTGGAATGCAGCCATCAGTAATGGTTTAATACCAGGGCCTCTCCTAAGTGGAATGCAGCCATCAGTAATGGTTTAATACCAGGGCCTCTCCTAAGTGGAATGCAGCCATCAGTAATGGTTTAATACCAGGACCTCTCCTAAGTGGAATGGAGCCATCAGTAATGGTTTAATACCAGGACCTCTCCTAAGTGGAATGCAGCCATCATTAATGGTTTAATACCAGGGCCTCTCCTAAGTGGAATGCAGCCATCAGTAATGGTTTAATACCAGGGCCTCTCCTAAGTGGAATGCAGCCATCAGTAATGGTTTAATACCAGGACCTCTCCTAAGTGGAATGGAGCCATCAGTAATGGTTTAATACCAGGACCTCTCCTAAGTGGAATGCAGCCATCATTAATGGTTTAATACCAGGGCCTCTCCTAAGTGGAATGCAGCCATCAGTAATGGTTTAATACCAGGACCTCTCCTAAGTGGAATGCAGCCATCAGTAATGGTTTAATACCAGGGCCTCTCCTAAGTGACTCCAGCTGACTTCAGACTTGACTCGAGCTTCGAGACTCGTCAACAACCTGTTTTCATACAATTATTGCTTTTTAAATCTAAATTCATTCATGTATTTCTATTTTCTTTTATTGACGCATATACTGTACGTTGGGGAAACTTATGACGAGCTGCAGGTCCTCCACCCTTTGCCATAATGTGCAACATAACGCATGCGCTATGCCATATGTGTGCGCACTCACATATCAAACAAAACAACGAATTATCCGTGGATTTATATCACGTGTCAAACTCGAGGCCCGCGGGCCAAATCCGGCCCCTCGCAGATAATGATCCGGCCCACATATCACTTCAGGTTCACAATACATTTTGGCCCATCTAGTTTTTGTCACTTTTTCCAACATTTTTGTCACTTTTTCCGACGTTTTTGGGTGCTTCATTTCTATGATGGCTGAGGAACTTTCTCCTGACTTCTTCAGGACTTTATGTTGACCAAACTGTGAGTGAGAAGACGATATGACACATGCAATAATACAGTCAGATATATTTTACTTTTTCAATTAAATCAAAGCCTATCAATAAACTAAACATGTCTGGCCCTTGATGTGAATCTTATTTTCCAGTGTGGCCCTCTGGGAAATTGAGTTTGACACCCCTGATTTATATGGAACTAAGCTTTAGGAGCTTTCCAACTTTACTCTCCTCCCTGTTATGTTGCATTTGACTCTTTTTGACTGGTGAGAAGTGTGAAGTGTTACCTAATCTCGACTATGGTTACTGAGAGGCGTGACTGTGATTTGGTAATTTTTTTTGGTGACGTAACTGCTGCACAAAACGTGTGAAAGAGTGTGTTGGTGTCGTGGATGAATATCAGTTCCCGCGTCTCCTCTGTGACTCTGCTGAGGCGTCTCTGTAGCCGACGGTCTCCCGGCAGCTCGTCTCCATCACACCTCCCTCCCCGGTGACGACGAGGCTGTGAAGTCGTGGGCGCTGAATGTTCTTTCATTCAGACTCAGACGGTTTAAAAGAGGAGCAGAAAGGCGAGCGTTTGAATACATGAACCTCCTGAGAGCTGAACCTTTTAAAAAGGTGTAAACATTGAGCAAAGCATACGTTTTCAAATTAATTCCTACAGTCATCTTTAAAGCAGATTGTTCTGTGTTATAGTTTTTTTTCCAACACAATTTTGCAAAATAGACCTTTTTCACGGCAGACATGTTGACATGTCATAGTAGGAAAAGCACAGGTGTATTCAAACCTATTACTGATGGCTGCATTCCACTTAGGAGAGGTCCTGGTATTAAACCATTACTGATGGCTGCATTCCACTTAGGAGAGGTCCTGGTATTAAACCATTAATGATGGCTGCATTCCACTTAGGAGAGACCCTGGTATTAAACCATTACTGATGGCTGCATTCCACTTAGGAGAGGCCCTTGTATTAAACCATTACTGATGGCTGCATTCCACTTCGGAGAGGTCCTGGTATTAAACCATTACTGATGGCTGCATTCCACTTAGGAGAGACCCTGGTATTAAACCATTACTGATGGCTGCATTCCACTTAGGAGAGACCCTGGTATTAAACCATTACTGATGGCTGCATTCCACTTAGGAGAGACCCTGGTATTAAACCATTACTGATGACTGCATTCCACTTAGGAGAGGTCCTGGTATTAAACCATTACTGATGGCTGCATTCCACTTAGGAGAGGTCCTGGTATTAAACCATTAATGATGGCTGCATTCCACTTAGGAGAGGTCCTGGTATTAAACCATTACTGATGGCTGCATTCCACTTAGGAGAGACCCTGGTATTAAACCATTAATGATGGCTGCACTCCACTTAGGAGAGACCCTGGTATTAAACCATTACTGATGGCTGCATTCCACTTAGGAGAGGCCCTGGTATTAAACCATTAATGATGGCTGCATTCCACTTAGGAGAGGTCCTGGTATTAAACCATTACTGATGGCTGCATTCCACTTAGGGAGAGGCCCTGGTATTAAACCATTAATGATGGCTGCATTCCACTTAGGAGAGGTCCTGGTATTAAACCATTAATGATGGCTGCATTCCACTTAGGAGAGGTCCTGGTATTAAACCATTACTGATGGCTGCATTCCACTTAGGAGAGACCCTGGTATTAAACCATTACTGATGGCTGCATTCCACTTAGGAGAGACCCTGGTATTAAACCATTACTGATGGCTGCATTCCACTTAGGAGAGACCCTGGTATTAAACCATTACTGATGGCTGCATTCCACTTAGGAGAGGCCCTGGTATTAAACCATTACTGATGACTGCATTCCACTTAGGAGAGACCCTGGTATTAAACCATTACTGATGGCTGCATTCCACTTAGGAGAGACCCTGGTATTAAACCATTACTGATGGCTGCATTCCACTTAGGAGAGGTCCTGGTATTAAACCATTACTGATGACTGCATTCCACTTAGGAGAGACCCTGGTATTAAACCATTACTGATGGCTGCATTCCACTTAGGAGAGACCCTGGTATTAAACCATTAATGATGGCTGCATTCCACTTAGGAGAGACCCTGGTATTAAACCATTACTGATGGCTGCATTCCACTTAGGAGAGGTCCTGGTATTGTGCATGCTGACTCACTGAAATATCTTACTGGGACACTTGATGGAACTGAGCCATCGTTAAGGTTATCAATTTCAGCTGTGCTTTTCCTACTATGACAAGTCAACATGTCTGCTGTGAAAAAGGTCCATAGACTGGTTTTATCAAACTACTTAACACAATTCACAAAACCACACATGCAACTTGCAAAATACCTTATATATATCCTGCAAAATTAAGCACTGAAACCAAAACTATATAGCATTATCAAAATCAAACTTTTGCACCACATGGTGCACACTTCATTCATGTTACCAGATTTAACTACATACTGTCGAGCATAATGAAAAGCACTCTCACCTGTAGTATGCTTTACTATAATACTAAAATAGTTCAAATTGTAGAAAATTCTACAGTGTTGACATGCACAGACATATTTGAAGATACACACATACACACAGACATACACACACACACACACAGAAAGAAAATGTGTTTAGATTTTTGGATAATTGAGAAGAGGTTTTGCTCTCTGTGTGTCAGTTTAAATAATTGAGCTACGCATGATGTCATTTTAGTGTGTTAGCAATTGAAAAAAAACAACTGTAAACAGGGTGTATACTTTAATTTTAAGAACTTGCACTTATGCTTTATTTTGTGTGCGTGTTCTGGACCTTTTCACGGGCAGGTTTGCATCGTATTTAAGTAAGTGTTTACTTTGTGATTAATGGCAAAGGTTCAGACTGAAACCTCTCAACAACTATTAAATGGATTGTGATGAAATGTGGTTCATCTTTCATGTTCCCCTTCAGGATTAACTGTAATGCCTTGGTTGATCCTCTGACTTTTCATCAGGCCAGCATTTTAAATTGTCCAACACTTTGGTTTATATCACAAAATACCTGCAGAACTAAAGACATTTATCAGCCTCAGATGGACACTGTGATTACTGATTAACACAGACCGGGCTCTCCCACAAAAACGACCGTATGGGTTGATTGTACAAACGGCTCGTTACGACCCATAACTACGTTGTAGGTAGGCGGCAAACTCACGTGACTGTAGTAATTATTGAAGGGGCAAACAAGGATTGAGGTGACAAAGTATAAGAGTTAAAAACTGTCACTTTTTAAAATAAACAGAGTTTTATGGATCTTACTTCTTGATGCAATGCCGTCTGTGACGTAACGTTTCGTATTCATTTCAGTGGGAGATTGATTCTGGAATTTTAGGACTGTATATCGGTAGCCTGGCTCCGCCCTCCTACGTACAGTACAGGCCAAAAGTTTGGACACACCTTCTCATTCAATGCGTTTCCTTTTTATTTTCATGACTATTTACATTGTAGATTCTCACTGAAGGCATCAAAACTATGAATGAACACATATGGAATTATGTACTTAACAAAAAAGTGTGAAATAACTGAAAACATGTCTTATATTTTAGATTCCTCAAAGTAGCCACCCTTTGCTTTTTTTGATAACTCTGCAAACCCTTGGTGTTCTCTCAATGAGCTTCATGAGGTAGTCACCTGAAATGGTTTTACCTTCACAGGTGTGCTTTGTCAGGGTTCATTAGTGGAAGTTTTTCCCTTATTAATAAAAAAGCAAAGGGTGGCTACTTTGAAAACATGTCTTATATTTTAGATTCTTCAGTTATTTTACACTTTTTTGTTAAGTACATAATTCCATATGTGTTCATTCATAGTTTTGATGCCTTCAGTGAGAATCTACAATGTAAATAGTCATGAAAATAAAAGGAAACACATTGAATGAGAAGGTGTGTCCAAACTTTTGGCCTGTACTGTACTTCCGCTCAATTTTCATTTCCCTTCAGTACTACGTCTGGGTTTGCGGTATATTCTTGGGTTTTTCTCCGGTCAAATATTTGCTGGTCCAATCAGAGTACAGAGGGAGTGGCTGAGAACGATGGCGTTGAGGTCGTGCGCTAGTTTGAGTTGTAGTTCCGTAATGGCGAGCGGAGAAAGATGCGAGCGAAGCCATTCGGTCAGTTGTGGCAACGCTGCCGAATATCCAGAAGTTAAAGCCCGAGCGAGACCAATCTTTGCTGAGTTGTGTTGGGGGCCATGATGTAAGACCAGGCTAGTGGACCAGAGTCTGGTAGGACCAGGCTAACGTACCAGAGTCTGGTAAGACCAGGCTAACGTACCAGAGTCTGGTAGTACCAAGCTAATGTTTCAGAGTCTGGTAGGACCAGGCTAGTGTACCAGAGTCTGGTAGGACCAGGCCAATGTACCAGAGACTGGTAGGACCAGGCTAGTGTACCAGAGTCTGGTAGGACCAGGCTAGTGTACCAGAGTTTGGTAGGACCAGGCTAGTGTACCAGAGTTTGGTAGGACCAGGCTAGTGTACCAGAGTCTGGTAGGACCAGGCTAGTGTACCAGAGTCTGGTTGGACCAGGCTAGTGTACCAGGGTCTGGTTGGACCAGGCTAGTGTACCAGAGTCTGGTTGGACCAGGTTAGTGTACCAGAGTCTGGTAGGACCAGGCTAGGATATTGGATCATTCAAGTGAAAATGGAAATTAATCAGAAAATCATTTTTTAAAACCCAGGCCTACTTGTGAACAATTGCAGGGAAGTTATGCTGTTATGATGCAAAGTTCGACGCACTATATCTTTAATTTTCAGGAGACGATTCGGCTCTTTCATTTCATTTATCGTTGGCTGGAACAGGGTTTGTTTACAGTTTATAGGCTAAAACAAACGCTTATCATGGAAATCCCCAAGAGATATTAAGTTTTATCCTCTTTTTGCTGTCTATTTTAGGCCTCCACCCACATGCATCTTTAAAGCCAACACTAGTATTTTTGTAGGATATACTGGAACAGCTGTAGAGTGCCTGTCACTTTCAGATTTCCCATAATTCCCATCCATGTAAAATACAGCCAGACCGTCCCCGGATTATGTAGGTTGGAGGTTGGGTGTGAAAACAGATTTAGATACGGTCAATTTAAGCGTCCAGATTTTAGATTTGTGTGTGTGTGTGAGTTTTTTATTCATTCCCTCCGCCCTTGCCGAGGTCTGAAATGTGTGCAGATCCTTTTAAAACTGCAGTCCTATTTGTGTAATGGTTGCAAAAACACTTTGGCTCAAGTTAAGTCCTGCAGGCTGCTGCAGCGCTAGTGCCGCCTGATGCCGGGACCCGTCCTGCTGGGATTTGGAGAGTCTGCTTTTAAGTACATAATGCCGAGCGCGCTACGTGATCAGCTGGCCGATCTTCACAGCCGAAGGTCATGTACGGTGAAAAACAGATCCACACCTCTTCAGTCAGCAACCACTATTTTAAATGGATTTTTAATGCCCATACTGCGTTTTTTGTTGCATTTTAAAGCTGCTGCTGATACACTCTGTACCATTTTATTTTATTGTTTTATTTCATAGATTGTTTTCTGAAGTTTTTCCTGTAGTTTATTAAAAAAATGCAAACAAAATATACACAAGTAGACGTACATGTCGATCGTCAAAGAACACGTTAATGTGAATGACCATGAATTGCCCATTTAAAAAAAAAAAAAGATTCTCTACAGAAAAAGTTAAATTCATCACAATTTCCTAAATATTAATTTCTTATTTAATAGATTAAATTCAAGTTTGAATTTTAATTTAAGGAAAATCACTGTATTTTTATTTTTTTTTTACAAGAAAGTACTTTTCTGTTATATGGCGCCCAAGCTGCCAGAATATTACCATTTATTATTTTTTATTTAATTTTTTTTTATAGTTTTAGTATTTTAAGTATCTATGTATCATTTCAGGCAGCATAAAAGTATCGCTTTGCACCGGTATCATACCATACCCAAGCCTACTAATCAGACATTTTTTGTTGTTGTTGTTGTTGTTGTTGTTGTTGTTGTTGTTGTCAGTAACATTCGTCACTGTTTGGACTCCGTACACTCGGCTGTCACTTTGTATTTAATAAAAGCTCAACATCAGTTCTATTTAACAATTGTGAGAAGATTGATGTGAAATGACCTTCAGCTGCCACTTATTATTATTATTATTATTATTATTATTATTATTATTATGACAACAATAAATATGTGAGTTGAAAGAGAGCAGTGGTGGAATAAGTATTCAAAACAGACTCTGTTAAAGGTCCCATGGCATGAAAATGTCTCTTTATGAGGTTTTTCAACATTAATATGAGTTCCCCCGGTGCCCCAGTGGCTAGAAATGGTGATAGGTGTAAACCGAGCCCTGGGTATCCTGCTCTGCCTTTGAGAAAATGAAAGCTCAGATGGACCAATCAGGAATCTTCTCCTTATGAGGTCATAAGGAGCAAGGTTACCTCCCCTTTCTCTGCTTTGTCCGCACAGGGAATTTGGCCCCCCCATGAGAGAGAGACATCATGGCTTTCAAACGAGCAAAGTGGCAGTTGGTCAAGGCCACCCCCCACCCTCCACCTCAGATACAGTATTAGGGGACCACTAAGGTCTATATAAAAGAGACTTCAGATCCAATATTAGGGGACCACTAAGGTCTATATAAAAGAGACTTCAGATCCAGTATTAGGGGACCACTAAGGTCTATATAAAAGAGACTTCAGATCCAATATTAGGGGACCACTAAGGTCTATATAAAAGAGACTTCAGATCCAGTATTAGGGGACCACTAAGGTCTATATAAAAGAGACTTCAGATCCAATATTAGGGGACCACTAAGGTCTATATAAAAGAGACTTCAGATCCAGTATTAGGGGACCACTAAGGTCTATATAAAAGAGACTTCAGATCCAATATTAGGGGACCACTAAGGTCTATATAAAAGAGACTTCAGATCCAGTATTATGGGACCACTAAGGTCTTATATAAAAGAGACTTCAGATCCAATATTAGGGGACCACTAAGGTCTATATAAAAGAGACTTCAGATCCAGTATTAGGGGACCACTAAGGTCTATATAAAAGAGACTTCAGATCCAA